>NC_080414.1:21698796-22000000 GCF_030265065.1 Corythoichthys intestinalis | reverse complement strand
ATCTTAAAGTGCGTATAACACCAAAAAGCACGTTTATTTCATATTTCGCGTGGTTTTATGCTCCTGAATGAAATGGACCGCTTGGATGTGTGTGGAAGCGATCGTTTTATATATTCAATTTTTGAATCCCGTGCCATGAAAATGGAATGTGACGTCACCCGGGTCAGCATCTCACAATACAACATTGCTTTATAGCATGCAGATGGACAGCGGATTCAGCTGATTTAGCTGATTAATTTGTGTATTTTTCGCATCACGCCAGCCAAACGGCTGATGAAAATTGTTGCCGCACCAAGGAGAGGCGTGTGAGCTTTTTTGGGTTTCAAAAGGTTCCCGTTCTCCGCGTATAATGGCCAAAACAAGCCCTACTACTGTGGGACCATTGGACTTACGAGGAAGTGAGTAAACATCATACTTTGTATTACGTCAAATACTGGGATCATGGCACACGTATAAATATGAAGGTGGCTTGCATTTTGTGGCTAATTGTCCACCGAAAATGCCACTCGGCCGACGACCGGCGGCTTGTCGCACACACCCTGCCGAGAGAGCGCTATACCCGGCTTATTGCCCTCTTCGTGTGCCCGGTGTTCGGTCATATTTTCAACCCCATCAGAAATGGCAACTTTGTGTTAAAAATGGTTGCGAATACAGCAATTACAAAGTAAACACTACAAACTTTTTTCTAAACAAAAGAGTATTTACTTACGTTTTATCATGGACTAACATGTAGAAAAGTTCTCCGTAGACACATCCTGACACGTTAGCTGCACAACAACTGCATGCCGGTCTCTGTTTACGTCTTCGCCAAGTAGTAAAGCATTATTTTATGCCACGTTCGTATTGACCATGTGGCAGCTACGCACCCTCCGACGTCGGCTGGTTTGTCCAGCGGTACTCTCCAGCTGCTTCCCCGGCGAGCTCTCCTGTCCGTCGCAGGGAAACGAGCTGTAACTTGCTCGCCGTCGGGCGGGTTGCCAATCGGCGAAGGCAATCGACAACTCCGCAGCTGTGTGACATGATCTGGGCAAGTTTTGTGTGATTTTCGCTTCAAAAGCGAAAATAAGACTTTGAGACGTCACTCGGTTTGGGTTAGCTTGTCGGCTAGCTATCACGCCTCTTGGTTTGTTTACATTCTCCGAAGCAGGGGCAGGGAAATGACAAACGCCTGACTAACTATGGTGGCATAAAATATCATTCGGGAGGGGCGACAGTAAAGGCGAAGTCGACAGTTTTGACCATTATGGAGTAATTTTGCCATGTTGTACTAAATAAATGCATTTTTATTATTTCGTATTCCATTTAGCACAAGACCGTTATTTGTCATGACCATAGCATTTATTTAGGATTTGGGGGAAAAGACCTCCATAAAAAGAATATCCTGTAAAAATATTGGAGTAGAGAAACTGAAACGATGACATTTTGCGGCTCCCTTCGTCGCATTTTCCTCGTTCTGAATAATTCCCTCTCAATGGGTTGAATTATAAAATCAGATGAAACCATGACCCTGCTGACAGCATCCTCCTGTTGGGGACGCTAGAGCCCTATAATGGTAGGCGTGGCTAAATGGCGGATTAAAAGACTTAATTTCTTGTCATCTGCGCTTTGCCAAATTATTGTACAGTGGGGCAAATAAGTATTTAGTCAACCACTAATTGTGCAAGTTCTCCGACTTGAAAATATTAGAGAGGCCTGTAATTGTCAACATGGGTTAACCTCAACCATGAGAGACAGAATGTGGGGGGGGAACCCCAGAAAATCACATTGTTTGATTTTTAAAGAATTTATTTGCAAATCATGGTGCAAAATAAGTATTTGGTCTGTACCAAAAGTTCATCTCAATACTTTGTTATGTACCCTTTGTTGGCAATAACAGAGGCCAAACGTTTTCTGTACCTGTTCACAAGCAGAATACCAGCAACAGTGTGTGAAAAGCTTGTGAAGAGTTACAGAAAACGTTTGGCCTCTGTTATTGCCAACAAAGTGTACATAACAAAGTATTGAGATTAACTTTTGGTACTGACCAAATACTTATTTTCCACCATGATTTGCAAATAAATTCTTTAAAAATCAAACAATGTGATTTTCTGAAGGGGGTTTCCACATTCTGTCTCTCATGGTTGAGGTTTAACCATGTTGACAATTACAGGCCTCTCTAATATTTTCAAGTGGAAGAACTTGCACAATTAGTGGTTGACTAAATACTTATTTGCCCCACAGTATATAGTCGAATCGTCTCAAAATATGATTCTAATTCACATAATAATGCTATTTAAGACTTTTTATCCTGTCGTACACACTTTAACACTGCTATTGCTCAAGCAACACCCAAATCAACTCAAAAATAATTCACACCAAAAAATCAACTCCACAGATTTTGCTGCATAATTAATACAATTATGGATTCAGTAATGTGTAAAACTCAAAGCTAAATGTGTATATACAATGAAAACGTAGATTTAAAAGTTAAAATCACGTTACGTATATTTTAACCACTGCTTATTCATAACATCATTTACATGATAAATACAACAATGGATTCAGTTATATGTAAAAACAAAAAAACTAATGTGTGTATACTGTATACAATGAAAAAAAACCTATTTAAAAGTTAAAATAGTGCATGTGCAATTTCTTGAGTGTACGTAAACCACTTGGTGGGCGATTGTTGATTTTGTGTTGAATTTTAGGTGGAGAATTTGGTGTCAAACATCATGTTCCTCTGGACATTTATGAGGGAAAAGGACAGAATAAGACTGCTGTAAATGCTGACCTAGAATGAATTACTTGTGCATGATATGTGTCAGTTACTTTTGGTAAGAGAAATTCTCAAAGGAGGCCTGTCAGTCACTGACACAGCAGCTGGGTTTTTTTTGTTTTTTTTTGCGGCAGACCTCTGATCCCATCATCTGTCATCCGTCCGGCTTGAAAAATGGGTGGTCTGGGAAGGAATGAAGGTTGAGTTCGTCAATTCTAAAGGGCCTTATTGTAGATTAGGACTGGGCATGATAATCAACCTAAAAAAATATAGAAAATACACATTTGCTTTGCTATTCTAGCATTTGAACACTAGATGACACTGTACGTCAGTGGGAAGGAACTCATGGTTGACCCACGCACTCGTAATCCAAGGTTGTTTTCTTGTATGATTGCATCTTGATTTTATCTTTATTTTCCTCTCATGAGACTAGAATTACTAGGCTTCAAATGCACTTTATTTTTCATAATTTATTTTTCTATTATTCGTCCATCACCTCCAGGCCTCCACAAACATATTTATTAACCTGTCAGCTATTTTTTGATTGACATATTTTTCGATCATGGGAAAGCGCATTCTTAACGGCCTTTTTCCTACATAACCTGTCGTTAAAGTCTCCCCAGAGACATCACGTACCCTGGTCCTCCTTCCTCCCCCAGGGGAAACTAGGCCGCTTTTGACAAGCCAGGTCACGTTCACATTCTTTGACGTGTTGGTGTCGCTTGTTTGCGAGTCAGGGGTATGCCGAGAGGGTGTCATGGGAGTGACGGAGCGTTACTGACTCTGTTTAGAAACCTCTGCGCCTCTCGTCGGCCTGTCATCCGCATCCTGTTTCATCACGAAGACATACACATTGGCTTCTCTACACTGCATGACATCTGCATAACTTCTCTCTCTTCGATTCTTTCAAAATTACCAGTGATAGATATATAGCGAAAGCTAGCATAGCCTTGGTTGTCCACATCCACAGCTAGCTTATTTTTGACCCTCTGGGAAGCATGAAGACTGCTGCGTTATTGAGTGAGCAATTTTCTGTAGAGAAATACATTAGTTCTCAAACCACTTAATTTCACTGAACACGATGAAGTCTTCGTCGCTAAGCGTCAGAACTGACCAGAACAGAACCTAGTAGTTGGCCTTTTAAAAAGAGTCCTGCAGCATGGAATACGCTCCGTTCTAGGCACTTCAAACAGGGCTCTCAATCTTCCCGCAGATTGTGGCCTCGAGCGTGAATATTATTTCAGACACATCACAGGGATCTGCTTCAGGTTAGCGCATACAAATTAGAAACAGGAGAGAAGGGAAAAAGCAGGAAGAAGGAAATCTAGAACATATGATGTAGTATCAGTGCTCAAACAATAGTACTATAATTTTCGCACTATAAAGCACACCTGACCATAAGCCGCTACCCACCAAATTTGGCACGGAAACGACATTTGTTCATAGACAAGCCGCAGCTGTCCTCGCTGTATTATGGGATATTTACACCAAAAGATATTAACCACTAACACCTCATTTGAAAGTGGCATAACACGACTGTCATAAGACCAAATGATCCACCATGAAGATTTGAACCAATTCGCTGCAAAGCTTCATTGCTTCAAGAAACTTGGCCAAATTGGCCAAACATTTGGCCATCACTGCTCTCTTGGGGGAGACAGTCAACCTCTGCTGCCACCTGCTATCAACACTGTTTTTGTCCAACATGCCTCCTAGCATGCATTGGAGCACTACAGTAAATTCAATCGAAATTAATGTTCTTGGCTAATTATTTCTCCAGTTACTGTTCCAGTTGTTTCATTTATTGCTAGTTATGGTATTTAGTAACACTTTATTTGACATTGGCGCCATAAGACTGTCATTAGACAATCATAATAATGACATGACATTGTCATGAGCATTTATTAACTCATTCACTCCCAGCCATTTTCACCGGTGCAAGGCCCTTCGCTCCCGGCCGTTTTACTGGATTTTGACTGATTTTGCAAGGCTCACAAAAAATTCTGTTCTATTGCTATATAAACACGGAACCCACCAAAAAAAGAGATTAGACTCTCTTCTTTCAGCAGGAAAAAACTAAGTTTATATCATTTTCCATTTTTTAGAAATCAGCATTAGAAAATAGCTTAGTTTGAGCAATTTTCAAATTTCTAATGAAGAAAACAGAGAAATTGAGCTTTTTGTGAAAGCATACATTTCAAACACAACTTTGACTTTAACACAGCTATTTTTTGCTTTAGTTACATCCCGAACATCTGAATTATGTTTTCCTTTTAGAAAATAACATAAACAACAAGACAAATCGAGCTTTTGATAGCAAAGTAACAATTTATTTACACATAACTAACTGAGAGATGACGCTGTTTTAGCCGCGACAGCCAGGTAAACTTTTCCCTCATCGCTGCCTGTCTCATAAAGATGGATTTTTTTTTTGTCTCTGTGGCGTCTGCTCGGCGAGCAGCACGGACTCATCGGCATCTTCCGCTGCACTGGTGGTCCCAGGCGTTCTGCTCAGCACCTGGCATCCCGGGCGTCCTCTAGGTTGTTCTCCATTCGGTCGTCTTCCGCCAGCGGCCCGGCCATTCGTTGCTGTTGAATCGGGTTGCGGGTCTTAACAAATGCGCTACTGCCATCCAGTGGCCAGTTTTATTGCTTTAAAATGGATTTTCAGCTATGTGCTTTGGAGCTTAATTCAATCAGAACCCAGAGATGTCTCTTGTAAAAAAAATAAATAAATAAAAAAAACGTGAAAGACGTATAAATACGTCTTTGGGACACTGAAACAATTAAAAATAGAACATATTTATACGTTTTTGGCAGCAAATGAGTTCATGCTTATAACAGATGTCAATTAGTGTTGTCTGGCAAATTATCTCACTTTTGAACCGATGTAAAAGATCCGAGCTGGATATAGACTAGTGACATAATTTGCCAGATGACACTTAATGACATAAGCATCCAGCAATGCCCATGATAGTGTCATGTCATGATTATGACGATCTTATGACAGTGTTATGACTACACTTTCAAATAAAGTGTTACCTATGAACATTTTATGAATCAACAAATAAGCCGCACAGGACTATAAGCCACAGGATTCAAAATGAAGGAAAAAAGTAGCGGCTCATAGTCCAAAAATTACTGTACTTTTAAAAATTTTTTTTAGCATTTTCAGGATTTAGATAGTCACGTCAGAATTGTATTGAAGAATATAATCCCTGAACACTACCTGCTCTGAGGAAAAGGGGAAATTGTTCACATTAAAATTTTGAAATCGTATAGCTCTCGCTATTCAGTCCTATAATGACCTGACGAAGCTTCCAAACGACCTCTCGTAGATCTTGAGTATGTATTGGCTCTCCGTGTGTTTCCAATGGTAACAGAAAAACACTTGTCAGCTGTAGCAATGGGGGAGCCATGGCAACACAACCCACCACCTGTATGTGCGCGTATGTGTGTGTATATGGTCTCTCTCTGTGCAAATCGTGTGTGAAGTGCTTGGACATGTTGTTGTCAGCTAGGAAACATTGTCAGAGTGCTATCTTATTCATCTATTGTACGGTGTCAACACATTTCTTAAACCTCTGAATATTCTATTTTCCATTGTGGTTGTACATTTTGTACATTTTTCATTCGGGATGACGGAGTTATGCTTAATATTATTGTTCAGGGTCGGGGTATTGTTATTTCTAATAAATTAGTCAGAAGGATAATGATTACTTTCAAGGTTCAGGTCAATGATTATAACTGGGGTTATGCGTTGTGGTAAGTGTATTATTAATTTAGAATCTAAATGTATATTGTACAGAAGATTCACAGGCACATTTGACAAATGTATGTTTGAATACAATGTGAAATTTTGTTTGATAACAATATTTAATTAAAATAAAACACCTTAATAATGGCTGGATCGAGTACACTTAATTGGTCTTATTAGCACAAGTATGACTACAAATACTTTACTAGTTGGTATCAATGCAGCCCTTGATTTATGTTTTGGTAAAGCTTATGTCTAGGTTTAGGAGTCAGTGATGGTTTCTCACAAAAAAGAAACTACTTGTTGTCACATTTCATTTTCAGACCACCCTGAGGGAGGTCTCCAGTTCTCTGTTAGGTCGTAGTTAATTCCAATCTTTTTTATAGACAAGTTTCCTGAGCGAAATATAAGCGGCGCCATCTTGGTAAACTTCTGCATTGAACTTCCGGTTAGGAATAACCTCATGAGTTGCGTTTGAAGTTAGCTGTGTGTTCACAACGTTAAAACTGCGGAATCAAGCCAGAGGAATCCTTAAAAAATGGATTCAGCACGACGTAGATGAGACGTCGATGAGATTGGATGATTTTCTTATCACTTTGTTGATCATTCGTGGACAAAATTAGAACAACCTGTCAGCCTGTGTTGACGTGAGGTATCGATTGATACGCCGGCCACTTGAGTGACCAAAATGAGGTGAAATTACAAATTATATTACATTTGCCGAATGCAGAAGGACTGACATGGCTTTTGTTGTTTCAAGGAAATACTACAAGATATGTACATATAAAAAAAAAAATACTATGTCATTCTGTTTTATTGCAGACATTGATTGCAATAAAACATTTGAACAGCATGATTCCATTTCTTGTTTTATTTAAAACCATTGGTGCCTGTGCAAAGCAAGGGCGATAAATCACAATTTATAAAATTATTAGAAAAATATTAACAAAGGTTGAGCATGCCAGGAATGTGGTATCAGACAGCAGAGCTTAAGGGAGCTTTTTTAAACTTTCACCTGACATCACGGAGACCCTCAGCGGCATCCACACGGACCTTATCCCGTTGTCCTCGGTCTTTCCAGCTCCAATAACATATCTTAAAATTTCTGCAGTAAAAAAACCTCGTAGCTGGATCTCGGAATTGAGCTGACGGTCCACTTTGAGGCGAGCCACCGCTTCCAACCCTAGGCTCTCGCCCCCCGGGTAGAACGACGTAGTCTCAATATACATCCATCAACGTAGGTGTAAGTGTTGCTGTGAGGCACATCGACTTACAGTGGGGCAAATAAGTATTTAGTCAACCACAAGTGCAAGTTCTCCTACTTGAAAAGATTAGAGAGGCCTGTAATTGTCAACATGGGTAAACCTCAACCATGAGGGACAGAATGTGGAAAAGAAAAAAAAGAAAAAAACAGAAAATCACATTGTTTGATTTTTAAAGAATTTATTTACAAATTAGAGTGGAAAATAAGTATTTGGTCACCTGCAAACAAGCAAGATTTCGGGCTGTCAAAGAGGTCTAACTTCTAATGAGGTCTAACGAGAGCTAACGAGGCTCCACTCGTTACCTGTATTAATGGCACCTGTTTTAACTCATTATTGGTATAAAAGACACCTGTCCACAACCTCAGTCATACACACTCCAAACTCCACTATGGCCAAGACCAAAGAGCTGTAGAAGGACACCAGAGACATAATTGTAGACCTGCACCAGGCTGGGAAGACTGAATCTGCAATAGGTAAAATGCTTGGTTTAAAAAAAAATCAACTGTGGGAACATTAGAAAGACCACTGATAATCTCCCTCGATCTGGGGCTCCATGCAAGAGCTCACACCTTGGCGTCAAAATGATAACAAGAATACCAGAACCACACGGGGGGACCTAGTGAATGACCTAGAGAGAGCTGGGACCACAGTAATAAAGGTTACTATCAGTAACACAATGCGCCGCCAGGGACTCAAATCCTGCACTGCCAGACGTGTCCCCCTGCTGAAGAAAGTACACGTCCAGGCCTGTCTGGGGTTAGCTTAAGAGCATTTGGATGATCCAGAACAGGACTGGGAGAATGTTTTATGGTCAGATGAAACTAAAATAGAACCTTTTGTAGAAACACAGGTTCTCGTGTTTGGAGGAGAAAGAATACTGAATTGCATCGGAAGAACACCATACCCACTGTGAAGCATGGGGGTAGAAACATCATGCTTTGGGGCTGTTTTTCTGCAAAGGGACCAGGACGACTGATCTATGTAAAGGAAAGAATGAATGGGGCCATGTATCGAGAGATTTTGAGCGAAAATCTCCTTCCATCAGCAAGGGAATTGAAGATGAGATGTGGCTGGGTCTTTCAGCATGACAATGATCCCAAACTCACAGCCAGGGCAACAAAGGAGTGGCTTCGTAAGAAGCATTTCAAGGTCCTGGAGTGGCCTAGCCAGTCTCCAGATCTCAACCCCATAGAAAATCTGTGGAGGGAGTTGAAAGTCTGTGTTGTCCAAGGACAGCTCCAAAACATCACTGCTCTAGAGGAGATCTGCAGGGAGGAATGGGCCAAAATAACAGGAACAGTGTGTGAAAAGCTTGTGAAGAGGTACAGAAAACGTTTGGCCTCCGTTATTTCCAACAAAAGGTACATAATAACAAAGTATTGAAATGAACTTTTGGTATTGACCAAATACTTATTTTCCACCATGATTTGCAAATAAATTCTTTAAAAATAAAACAATGTGAGTTTCTGTTTTGTTTTTTTCCACATTCTGTCTCTCATGGTTGAGGTTTACCCATGTTGACAATTACAGGCCTCTCTAATATTTTCAAGTAGGAGAACTTGCAAAATTGGTGGTTGACTAAATACTTATTTGCCCCACTGTATATTACACTTGCCTAACAGCGTTTTCCACCTGTAAACAAACGAACAAAAAACCTGTAACACTTTTATGCGGAGCCATCCAATATGCACTGATTAGCAACAGGCTAGCAGCAGTAGTTGTAGTGAATAATATTAAAGATCATAATTACAATCATCATCACAATATCAACAGCAAAGGCAACAAGTCGTTTCATGCGCCAGATTTTAGGTTTCATATTTTTGAAGCACAGTTTACCTTCCATAAGAGAGCGGCTGCATGACTACACGAACGCCCGGGACCCGCAATACATGTACTGTCTGCGTTGGGACGTCTCCCTCCGGTGTTACCAACACCCATGGTTTGTGGTATAGAGCACTGAGGCACTGGCTTGGTTCTACAGCCACCTTCATGAAGACAAAATTCCCGTGTTCGTGTATTCATTCAACTTTGTGGCTATGCAGGTACTAAAATGCCTTGGAACTTTCTGATGGCGTTTCCATGAACTGCCATAGAGTCAATAAAATACGATAATATTTTACTTGTGGTCACCCTCAACCACTTCTTTATGTTGTCTTCCGATGTCGAGATGGCAGAAGGATGCGGTATTTCCAAATTGTGTTTTTTCAGGGTTTTTTGTGAGTGATGCCACTTCAGCGCCATTGAAGTCAATGGTAAAAAACTTGAAAACGAAAATAACTTGCAGAAATGTGGAAGTAGAGCGGAAGTACCTCGGAAACTTGTCGATATTAAAATCAAATGAAACTTTCATGCGAAAGTTTTGTCTAATAATGGCACTAAACAAATGATACTGGTTTCCTTGAAATAAATGAACAAAACAAAGCAAAATTACACCTTTACATGAAATTAAAACTTAACATTTGACACACGGAGCCGACGCAGAGGAATAAAAAAGCTGTTTGTGGCTCCAGAGCCGCAGTTTGCAGAACCTGGTTTAGGTATTACATTTAAGAATAGGGTTGAGTATTATCGCAGGATTACTGGTTATTTTTGCACTAAATTGGGAATGATTAGTATTTTCTTAGGGGCTGTGGTTGGGTGGGTTACAGTCTGTTTTTCAAGTGTTTCCCCCTTACTAAATTCCCTTGACTCTTCCTTTTGATTCCTGCTAAGATGATACCCGTGGCCTCGTTGGATAGTGTCATTCAATTGGCAGTCCTGACAGCTCTGACATGTTATCTGCTGTTTTGTCTCTCTAGTGCTAGTGTTTGACTTGTCAGATACCACTCTGGCCATTCAAATGTTTGGTTTCAAAGTAATGAGTTTATTAAAGTTTGGATTTGGGGAAATTGTGAGGGAGTTTCCTAATTTGATGAGTAGGGATAGGTGTGTATGATATGGAAGGATGAACAATTCTGGGAGATTGGAACCCCTTTTCAGGCCACGCGTAAAAGCTGGCTGTAATAGGATATGGATGAATTTCTGTACTCAGAAGTGGTATCAGTACCTTCACAAAAGCTGAATGACAGTGTGTAAGGGAATTCCACAATGACAGGATCTGACTCTCAGCGTCAAGTACAACCCAAGAACGTAGATTTGGTCTCAATATTAGTAGAGACGATATCACAGCACTTTTTGCTGGGGACGGGACACTAATAAAACCAAAAAGATTGCGTGAACGGGGGTTAGGGGTACATTTTGCACGAATATGAATCTAATTAATTGATATGCCCAATGATCGATGCAAAATAAATTTGTATTCTCTTATACTAACTTTCACGCTGCAAAAATTATAATGTCTTTTAATCTGATAATTTGTCTTAAAACTAAATCTGGTTTTGAGTGTTAAAGACTAGTTAACAGATTAATATGTCAGATTATTCAATTTAAATTAAGTAAATATTATTATTTGTTCTTATTAAACCCATACATCTAAAAGTTTATCATGTTTTGCTCAATATATATTCTTGATTAAGAATATTTCTGACAAACAAGCCTTTTATAAGATTAAATATACTAACTTTTTGCTTAGAATAAGTCTGTTAAGCATATTTTCAGCAAGCAATTTTTCTGATTTCAAGAAATCTGAGTCCAATTTACTTGAAGCGCTGGCAGATCATTTCACTTATTTCTAGTAGATTCAGTGAAAACAAGGGAATTTAACTAGTTTTAAGGAGGTGTGTTATTCCAGTACATATGTATTGGTTCAGGTGATACGCCATTATTGGAGTAGAGAGATAAAAACAATGATGACATTTTGTGTTTCCGAGGCAGTCTGCTCTAGTCATCAGCCTCGTGTTTGTTGTCTCTGTCGCCTTTTTCCCATTCTGAATTTTCCAACTCCTCCAAATACGACTCAAATATATATGGCTGTATGTCACATACTTCCTCTGGATCAACAATATTGTTTGAAAAATCCACACATGAACAAGAATCCCTGAAAAATGCTTCCTCCTCCATTGGGCTCAATCCTAAATCCACTGAAGTCGCTCATTGTCTGACGTCATCACCATGTTTGTTGATGACAAATCACGCCCCTCCCCGACATTAAAAAAAAAAAAAAAAAAAACTTCGGCGGCATCTGGGGAGCAAGCAGCCAGGGTTAAACATTATTAAACATTAATTCAACACGCCAAAAAGACAATTAAATTTACACACTGTTGCTTTTCACACACTGTTGCTGGTATTTTGGCCCATTCCTCCATGCAGATCTCCTCTAGAGCAGTGATGTTTTGGGGCTGTCGTTGGGCAACACGGACTTTCAACTAACTCCACAGATTTTCTATGGGGTTGAGATCTGGAGACTGGCTAGGTCACTCCAGGACCTTGAAATGCTTCTTACGAAGCCAGTCCTTTGTTGCCCTGGCTGTGTGTTTGGGATCATTGTCATGCTGAAAGACCCAGCCATGTCTCATCTTCAATGCCCTTGCTGATGGAAGGAGATTTTCACTCAAAATCTCTCCATACATGGCCCCATTGATTCTTTCCTTTACACAGTCGTCCTGGTCCCTTTGCAGAAAAACAGCCCCAAAGCATGATGTTTCCACCCCCATGCTTCACCGTGGGTATGGTGTTCTTCTGATGCAATTCAGTATTCTTTCTCCTCCAAACACGAGAACCTGTGTTTCTATCAAAAAGTTCTATTTTGGTTTCATCTGACCATAATACATACTCCCAGTCCTCTTCTGGATCATCCAAATGCTCTCTAGCGAACCGCAGACGGGCCTGGACGTGTACTGGCTTCAGCAGGGGGACACGCCTGGCAGTGCAGGATTTGAGTCCCTGGCGGCGCATTGTGTTACTGATAGTAGCCTTTGTTTCTGTGGTCCCAGCTCTCTCTAGGTCATTCACTGGGTCCCCCTGTGTGGTTCTGGGATTTTTGCTCACCGTTGTTGTTATCATTTTGACGCCACGGGGTGAGATCTTGTATGGAGCCCCAGATCAAGGGAGATTATCAGTGGTCTTGTATGTCTTCCATTGTCTGATAATTGCTCCCACAGTTGATTTCTTTACACCAAGCGTTTTACCTATTGCAGATTCAGTCTTCCCAGCCTGGTGCAGGTCTACAATTTTGTCTCTGGTGTCCTTCGGCAGCCCTTTGGTCTTGGCCATAGTGGAGTTTGGAATGTGACTGACTGAGGTTGTGGACAGGTGTCTTTTATACCGATAGAGTTAAAACAGGTGCCATTAATACAGGTAACCAGTGGAGCCTCGTTAGACCTCGTGGTTGAGGTTTACCCATGTTGACAATTACAGGCCTCTCTAGACTTTTCAAGTAGGAAAACTTGAAAAATTGGTGGTTGACTAAATACTTATTCGCCCCACTGTATAATGATCATAAAAATATGTAGACTTTTTAAACATTAAGAAAAGCATTTTTTCCTGCTAACTCAAAGAAATTGAAATAAATGTCAAATCCACTGTACGCCTGAAAGAACAGACACACAAATATAAAAGATATTATTGTTTATTGAATATGCATCTTAGTCTTGTTTAACTGGTAGAATTCGTTTCAAAAGACGGGCTTTCATTTATTATCGTTATGCATAGGCATCATCACGCAATTCGCAACCTTTTTCCAAGCAGTGCTCTGTCCAGGTTTGACTAACTTATCGCATCCCCACATTTCCTCCTCACAAATAAAACATAGTACAATTTCAGGGGGTTTTCGGGCTGGAGTGGAGCCTACAAATAAACATAATATTTTCGGGGTTCTTTTCGGGCTTGGGCCTACGAATAAAACATAAAATTTTGTTTTGTTTTTCGGCCTCGGGCTGGCAAATCAAGTTAAGTGATCAGCCTCGGGCCGGTCGGTCTTTAATAACTGCTTTCCGGGTCGGGTCGGGCTGGATTTTTTAGGCCCGATCTTACCTCTACACACAACACAGAGTGTAGTGAGGGTCAGGAGAAAAAAGGCTGCATTCAGTGTTACCGGACGGGTAAATGTGGTTATGTGGGCAATTGCCCGTGCTGTGCAGAGTATAGCCAAAATAATTGTAAATTGTTGTCATAACATTTATACCATGGATATTATCTGAGATTGAGGCTTATAAGTCCCACAGTATGGCAAGTGGGCATTTGCGTGTTGTTTTCGACACCAGTTTTTGCCTGTTTTCCGGGACCTGTGCGTGTCTAATCATCCCTGCGCTGTCATATGTAATTTGCGTTCCGGCACCTTATGATTTACAAATTAAGCACTGGTCTGAACGTAATAAAAGTAATTCACTTAAAATTGGTACGGCCAATTCTATCGTTACAACATATGGGAAGACAATCAAAATGACCTATATAACTGAATTCATTATAATAATGCAAATAAGGTTGCTTAAAGGGTATGAAAACACTAAGGGGCTGTGAGATATCAATAGAACCGTTATGTAGCAAGATAACAAATATTAATAAAGTTAACAAAAAAATAAATCGCATTCATGAGCAATTATCGAAAATAGATCGAAAATTACTAACATTTCTGAAAGTATTCCGGAAACAGCCGAAGGGGGCGGAGACGTCATAACAAGGAAACAAAAGGTCGAGGCAGCTGCCATCGTTGTTTATCGACGAGAGAGTTGCGTTCGTGTTTTATCAAAAAATCGCTAAAATGGTTCAAACTTGTTATGCTATGTGGTTTACAAATAGCCATTTGTTGCAATGTAGTACCCATGAGTTCCCGAACGCGAGAAAAAGAGCTGGACGCAGACAATGAGTAAAATTCGTCATTGCTAAGAGGGCTAATTTTGCAGATCCAGCCTCCGGCACGGTTTTGTATGGTGCGCATTTTACACCTGAAAGCTATACGAACTGTGGACAAATGAAATCAGGTTTTGCCAAGAAATTGCTGCTGAAAGCAGATGCGGTGCCCACCTATACGCGCAGCCACCTAAATGTCCCGAGATAACAAGAAAGAGGACGATGACTGGCTCTGATGAGACCACCCCACCAACCCAGGCAAAGCAAAGGAGGGAAATGGCCAGAGTGAGTACTCTTTTATAATAAAAAAAACATATCACGCATTGGATATAGGATTGGACTCATGTATAAATTATCGCTCGTAAAATATATAGAACAAATCCTCTAATCCCATTCATATTTGTGTCGGTTGGCAGAGCGAAAACCGATGATAGCAGATTAAATGATATTTATTCTATATATTACTTTATTTTGCTGTCACGGTGTATCAGCTTCACAAAAAGAAATGCAAAACAAACCATTTGGTGTTTCTGTTGCTGCCGGTGTTTCGTCAGTGTGATTGCTCCCCTCAATGATCCTTTCATTAGGCTGCATTGGCTTTCGTTTGGGCTCAAATTGATAACCCAAAACACCAAAGAAAGGTTCATAACTCTCCTCGTCACCATTAGAAGAATGTTCGTTACGTCGGATTCGTCGCTGCAACTAGAAACAAAATTGTCCGCCATCATCGCCGCCATTCAGTACAAAGCACTGAGCCAGTTGTTTCCTTATAGTGACGTCACACACACAATATGCTAGATTTCCGGCATCTCGGGGGCGGGTCGTTTTAGCTTGACAATCGACCTAATTTCTATCATTTTCTTGGTGTTGCGATGGGTGTAATTACACGAAGTGGCATGATATGAATTCAAAAGGCATGCGTTGATGGATAAATGATGGAATATTAGCATTTCCCCAGGTGTTGTCATACCCTTTAAAAGTTGGTGGGGACAATTTGAGCATTCTGAAAAGTCGGTAGTGTTATGTCCCTACCATTCCTATACAAACCTACGCCCTTGCCAACCTCTGCCTCCCAAAGTTTAACTTCTCCCAACCATTTGCTATCCCAGGAAAAACCTTCTGGAACTGTCACTTGTTTGGGTACATTGTATGTAGACCAGACCTTCTTCCACAAAGACTATTTATTTAACTGGTATTATTTTGAGTACACCAGCCAAATGATGTAATGTTTTTGCAGATTCGATTTTGCTGGGGTGGGAGACTGTCATGCATATGCCACGGCAGTTGTGCTTTTGTCCACCACACAGTGCCGTGTTTGTTCCTTGAGTGGCGTGAGCGGCCCCTCGTGCCGTATCCCCATCCCTTGACCAGACCGGCGGGTCCGCTGTTCTCTCTGGCCTCACGCACAAAGACGCCCCTTATTAAGAAGCCACGCGGGGTCCCTGGCACTGGAATGTTAACAAGCTCTCCGGGAGCTGCTTACAACCTTATGCCGCCGTGCCCTCTCTAAAGCTGTGTCAACTAGGCTACAGTTGACCCGGTTGACTGGAAGTTAGCAAAACGTCAATCTGCCCTTTTCCTGAGGCGGCATTTAACTTAAAATTGATTTTTTTTTTCTTTTAATACGGTCTATTTAAAGGAAACACATTGCCATGTTTATACTTAATGTAAGTACACAAACATCTAGGGGTCATACTTTTGTTACACAACCAGTGTACGGTTTAAGAAGGTTTTTTTTTTTTCATGACATATATTTTCTATTGCACATAATATGAGACCTCACTCAGTTTGCTCCAAGGTCAATCCAAACACCATAAAACTTGATCCTACCCTTCTAGCAAGACAATATCACGCTACATTTTATGACCAATTGATGGTCAAGTATAAAAATTTCCAAAGGTTTTCATATACTGTACTTTTTCCTCCCGCTTTAAGACATAAAAAGTCGAAATGTGTATACACAAACACGCAAACCTGCCTTGGAATAGATTGTCCCCTCTCATTTTGTCAAGCTCATTAGAAAAAATTTGATGGATTTGTCTATCTCCGTATTAGCAATTAAGGCATGTTGCAGGCCGACAGCATGATAAGATGCATTGCTAGCACATTTGTCAACTGTTTGATATACCATTTCCTCCTCCTTTTTATCCCTTTAAAGTAGTCACATATAGCAATTGTCTGCTAGACATGAAGAGTAGGGCTGCAGCTATCGATTACTTTAGTATTCGATGAATCGATGTTAGTTTGAATAATGGAGTAATCGGATAAGGAACATACAAAAATAAAATACCTGAGCTGAGCCTCAAATGATCTAAAAAAAAAAAAAATGGCGATATACCGTAATTTTCGGACTATAAGCCGCTACTTTTTTCTTTCATTTTGATACCTGTGGCTTATAGTCCAGTGCGGCTTATTTGTTGATTTTTTTAGGTAACACTTTATTTGACAGCAGTGTCATAAGACTGTCATAAGATCATCAAAATTATGACATGACACTATCATGGACATTACTGAATGTTTATGTCATTAAGTGTCATTTGGCAAATTATGTCACTAACTCATTTTTTGTCCATCGTGGATCTTTTGCATCAATTCAAAAGTGAGATCATTTGCTGGATAACACTTAATGACATCTGTTATAAGCATTCATGAATGCTCAGGACAGAGACATGTCATAATTATGATTGTGTAATGACAATCTTATGGCACCACTGTCAAATAAAGTGTTAGCAAATACCATAACTAGCAATTGATGAAACAATTGGAACAGTAACTGAAGAAATATTTAGCACAGAACATGATTTTTTTTATTGTTATTTACATCTGTAGCGCTGCAATGCATGCTAAGAGGCATGTTGGATGACAACAATCAACAGCAGGTGGCAGCAGAGGTTGACTGTCTCCCCCAAGGGAGCAGTGATGGCCAAATGAAGCTTCTTGAAGCAATAAAGCTTTGCACTAATTAGTTCAAAGTTTAATGATGGTTCATTTGGTCTTATGACAGTCGGTCATATGATGCCGCTGTCAAATAAGGTTGTACCGGTTAATATCTTTTGGTGTAAATATCCCATGATACATTGAGGACAGCTGCGGCTTATAGTCCAGTGCGGCTTATAGTGCGAAAATTAGGGTATGTATAACAAAAGAACAATTGGCTAACTTACACGGTAAAAGTCTGCAGCTTAAAAGCAAAAAAATGCTGTTTTTTTTTTTTTTTCTAATACTTTTAACAAAACGCCCAAACACATATTCCCACAAACAGAACAAAAAAACGGCGGAACACACCTAGAAACTAAATTAGGAATCCATTAAAAAAAAAAAAAAAAAAAAAAAAAACATTAGCTCAAACTAAAACTTAGCTTATGTTGGTCTTAACAGGGAGCAGCCATGTGAAATGAGTTATATCATATTCACTGTTGCCACTGGAGGGCAGTGTATCCATCCCAGTCAATAAAACTAAATGCAAACACTTTCAAAACAAACCAGTACAACGTCCCTTTAATTAAACGAATACTCGAAGCAGCAAAATTTAATTTTAATCTTTTTTCTAATCGAATTACTCAAGTTAATCAATTAATTGTTGCAGCACTAATGAAGAGCCGATTCCCCTCAAAAAGTAGCTGAGTCATTGTTTTTCTTGCTCCAAGTCCAAAGAGAGTGTAAAGACGATGGATCGGTAATGAAGTGAGCTAGCGTCGGCGACCAATCGCATGGATGCCAACCTCCGCCCGCTTCACCTAAGGACTGCGGGCGCGCTTACTCCCCACCACTTACCCAATTCCAGCCTTCCTCTTTCATCCCTGTGAGGCCTCTTTTCACTCAATTACTTCCATGTGGACATCTCCCTTCCCCCGTGGAGAGCAGAGTAGTATTTATAGTGCTGCAGTAGTCTCCAGCAAACTAATAAGGAGGTATTCTGGCATTGCAAATAAATTTCCAAAATATGTTTTTGGGTTAAGCGAATTGTGAATTATGAATTGTGTTATTTTAATAATCAATTCTAGAAATAATAAAGAGCTGGACACGAACCAGTAGTTTAATCAGATTGGTGTAGGGCTGCATCTATCGAATATTTTAGTAATCGAGTAATCGAATGAAAATTCTATCGATTAAAACATTTTTTTTTTTATTTTTTAGGTAAAGAGCAATTATAAATATACATGAGAAAAAAAGACATTTAACCCAATATTGAACCATTTTCAGTCAATCAATGTCTTTATTTTCGATGTACATTGTTGAAAACAGCCAACAATTGCATCTCAGATGTGACCCGAAAAAAAAATTCACTGCTTTCACTCAAAAAACTTCTAGATCTTATAAAAAAAATAATTATAAATTAATTCAAAAAATAGTTTATTATCATATTTCTTACCTAAAAATGTAATTACGCTTGATAACACCCATCACTTGAAAGCTACGTGTTTTTCCCACGTGTTTCGATTGAATTTCCATTTGTGTCAAGCTATTTTTAAGTTCTAGTTAAGTTTTAAGTTAGTCTAAACTGTAAGTACTGATAGGATTTTGAGTTTTTGCAGTGTTCAAAATAAATGTATGATACCTGCTGTATTGGAGCACATTAGGGACCAGTGCTACTTGGTGTTTTATTCAGCAATGACTACTGAGCTAAAACTGACAGTTAGCTTTATTATGTTTTAATTTTACACCCTCATTACTCTACAGCGCTGTGTTTTTACAGATTAAATAAAGCCTGTATGTAAGCAACGCATCGACAGTGGTCATAATCAATAGAAACCTAGCCCTCCGAAGGGCTAGCGTTACGTGAGCGAGTGACAGTAACGTTATATTCATTAGCGAGGAGAAGTCTATCGCTTAAAGATGGCGGCTGTTTACTAACGCTGCCCAGACGCGGTCGAGTCTGTCATTTCGCATCTAATCCTAAATGCATGCGATATCTACACTATGTGACGCATCGGATACTACCTGCTACCACACTAGGAACGTCGGCGTAGTTTGTAGCGGCTGTCGGCTGCAGTAAGTTTTTTTTATTGCTTTTTCCTCTACGCACGTGATGTCAGTGCGTTGTCCCGCATTAAAAGTAGTCCGGGCAAAACGTGATGCTTAGAGCTGGCAAAATTAAACGATTCCTCGAGGTGAATAAAATAAATCAGACCAGTTTTTAAACCCGAGTTACTCGAGTTGCTCAAGTATTTGTTTCAGCTCTAGATTGGTGAGACACTTAGGCTAGGTTTATACCATACTGCAGGCCTTAATGCAAAATTCCGATTTTTTTTTTTTTTTTGTCGTATCTGATTTTTTAGCGTGGCCGTTCAGGCAGCCTTTGTTCATTGAGCCCGTTCAAGTATTACGCATGCGCACTAATTCGCAGTCCGACACACGCTGAGCAAACTGACCCGCATGCACAGAAGCATAAAAACAAATGACAACACATGCTGGTTATATGTCATTCCGGGGTGATCATATTTTGATTTCCAGAAAGAGGACACAAATAACAGACATGAATAATAATCCCCATTTAGTCTTATATTCAAAGTTGATATGGATTGATAGAACGCAGGGATGCACTGTGCGTGTGTGACGAACTCACATAAGCCTTATGTGTGTACGTCAGTTTGTGCCAACTTGGCCATGTCTGCAATACTGAAATATTGCTTATTTGGAGGACAAAAAGAAAACTGATTATTATCAGGCTCATCCTTTTCTTCATTTTATTTTGTTTATGACAGTGACCAAGCCTGCCTCCTGAGTAAAAGCCGAGTTCAAGCTAGGCGCTAACGCAATTGCACAGCTATCGCTGCCGCCTTGGTCTAACTCTTTGCTGACGTGATTGCTGCATAGATTCCGATTTGGGAGACTTGACAAGTCCGACCGTTGCCACATTCTGGAAAAATGTGGCCCAGATCAAATTTAAACAACATACGAAAGTGACCCGGATCGGATTTGAAATGGTCCACTCCTATGCGACTTGTCCCATTCAGACCGTCAATTTAATGCCTCACTCGAGTCAGAAATACACGAAAAAAATCAGATTCGTGCATTAAGACCTGCGGTCTGAACTTAGCCTTAGTGACCCACTTCTTTTCTGACTACACCCAGGGGTTATTTTGTGCAGGATCCTGCCGGAACAAGGTCCGGCACCTCTTGATTTTGACTTCCCTGTGTTCCGGGACTTATTTGGGCAGAGCCGGCACCTCTCTTGTATAAAAAAAAAAAAATAATACGAAAACATTTTTTAAAAATGTATTTAAAAAATTATAATATGCATATATTCATTTACAGATAATCCCAAGAATTACATGTTGTTTATCAAAATCTAACATCATTTGAAAGACACATGGAGTTAACAGTACAAACACAGCTTGGGGCTCTCGGCAGGAAGTGGCGTCTAATGGCGTGAAGAAATGGAGTTTTTTCACACAAGCGAACAGATTACAAAGCACCACTTCAGTGTTGTCCCGAGACTAAATTTCCCATGATTCACTGCGTGACTTGAGCCGCTCGCTGATTCGCTGCGAGATTGACTCAAGGCCAACATGCAAATTGTCACCTGTCAGCGGCTCTCGTAAAACACAAACTAGAAGGCTATCAAGCGATCACCGTGAAAGAAACGCCGAACTGTACAAATGCAATGCAATGCTTGAAGCATGAAGGTGGAAATACATAATACAAATACAAATAAATGTGCACAAACTCACCTCATGTGCAAACTCTCTTATGGCAACGTGACCGTGAATTACCGCAACGCCGACCTGCTTAGATGCACATCCACACCCCTTTCCCGATTGACAGTGGATTAACCCTTTCGGACAAGATCATCGATGACGCATAATTTAAACACGCTTAACCTAGCGAACACAACAACAACTATGCCACGACTATTGCCACGAGTTGGCTTTCGGCTAACGTCGCAAGCTTCTACTGTACATTCCACAACAGTTGCCACTCTGCTTTGACAAAGTCATCAGTCATCTATCCAAAAATCACACTTACTTTTTGGCAAATCCTTGTTCATAAGCAGACCGGTTAAGGAAGCAGGCATCTTTAAAGTGTTTGTAGCAGAGAACACTACTCGATGATGGCGTTAAATTCATTCGCTTCGTGAGAACGAAAGATGTCCATTTACGTGCCCTGCTATCCTTTGGCCACTCAAACAACTTTTCGTTAGAGTGATAACAAAACATCGCCACACACCGCCGTGGCATCTTACCGAGAAACAATGCAACAAACAATACTGTTCTATGGCGGACTTCCCTCGCCCTTCTAGGTGTGACGTCATTTCCGAAGATTGCCGAAGATTGCCGAAGAAAAGCATTTTCGTTGTCAAGGGCGTTGCTATGGGTTAAACAAAGAATCTGAAAGGGTTGCGTTAAAAAAAATAACAAAAATATGCTTATAATTGTTTATTTATTCATTGATATTTTTCAAAAACATGGTTGGCCAACCTTACTTCACATTTCCGCTTTAAGTCCCAAAGCATGGCAAGTGGGCATTTGCGTGTTGTTTTCAGCACCATTTTCTGTGTATGCTCCAGGACCTGTGTCCGTCTCGTCATCCCTGCGCTGTCATATGTATTTTGCTTTACGGTACCTTATGATTTACAAATTAAGCACTGACCCAAATAATATTTCTGATATGGTTAGCCGTGATGGGATTTTCTCAAAGAGTGCCTGTCCGTCTAATAGACACGTAGAATTTTCATCATATTAGGATATTTATGCCAATTTGACCACTCTGCTGCAAAGCAAAACAGTCAACCAATTCATGTAAACAGGATCTTAATCATTTCATATCATTTCCAACTGAAATATCCTCAAAAGCATTCTCCCACGCCGTGACTTTCCATATCCAGATGGGTGTGGATTATACCTTTGACCTGTGCACCTTCATCCTGCCTTTTGCTTATTTTCTCTGCAGGGGGAGTCTCCTTCCTCCTCTGAAATTTAAAACAGCCCTTCTATCCTTCATTCTGTCCGTGTTTTGCCTCGCTCTCTTGCATTCCTCCGCTTTATACTTGGGTCTTTATCAAACCCCGACGCTATACCACCATAATTCACAAACACGAGACAGCTGAGACTTTAAAGTGCTCCTGCTACAATAAAGCTGGCGGAGATGTCGTCAATCACACAGTGCCTCATGATGAAGCATGGACTTGTGAGGCGTTTTTCTCTGACTTACATTAATTAGGCCTAAGCATGAAAAATGACAGTCTCTTGATATAAGGTTTGGGACAGAACAAGTAATCTCGGCAAGAGCTCAAGTACAAAATGAGGATTTATTCAAGCGGAGCTACAGCCTGCCTCATTGGGTCTCTTCTAACAGTAAAAAATAGTTTGCCATTCACAATTATCTTTCTCGACAAATGACCTGTCCTTTCATAGCAAATAATCATACAGTATTTAAGTAGCATACAGCGGAAGTGCTTAATTTACTTCAATTCCTATTATCTTATGCCTGACCTGATTAAGGTGGCATATGAGGAAAAGCCTATCTCAACTGACTTATTTCAACAAAAATAGAGAAATATAGCTACACCTACTCACTGTTAATCATCATCATTCGATGCTGCATTTCTTTACACGGCAAAACCAAACAGCTATGGCCAATTTTGAAATAAAGGTTTTCGTTTCATTCCTGCAAGCGTCATTTCCTTAAAATCTAGTCCTGAGCCCATCCGTATTTAAGCCATCATGAACATCACAGGTTAGGATTAAGGGTTATTTTAAGTTCAAAATAGGTTTATAAGACAAGTTTGAGTACATGGATCCATTAATACCTGTCAACCCGAGGCCATTGGCAATCTTACAAATAGTGACGTATGCCCTTACAAATTGGTGACTAATCTTACAACGTTGTACATAGCGTGCAATATGAAAGAAAAATAAACCTCAATTTTTTAAATAATATGAATTTATTGGTAATATTGTAACATATAACCTGGTGCAATCAAAGAACAATCAATATCTTCAGCTACATCATGATTACTAAAATTTAACAGTGACTTTTGTTATAATTGTATGTAGCACTTCTGGTCATTTCTATCATGTCTTTTGATGGCTGCACTTCAGCTCGCAATTCATTTTGACTCGAAGGTAGTTTGTTAGTGTGTCCAATTATAAATGTAAAATCTCAGTTGATAAAATTAACTTACCGATCTTTGAGTCAGGGAACATTTCTTTTGCTAATTCTGAGAATAGTTGCGGGCAAATTGTGTTCGGCAACAAATTGGCAGAATAAAATCCCTGCTTTCGTCACTTTTCATTCTGCAGACTTGATCTTTATGACCAGTGTTGTTAATCTTACTTTTAAAAAGTAATTAGTTACAAACTACCTCTCCCAAATCCGTTACCTAAATGTAAGAATAATTAGTTATTGGCAGAGTAAATGGTGTTACCTTTCATGTTTTTTTTGTTTGTTTGTTTTTTTTTAATTAAAAAAAAAAAAAAAAACATAGTAACCTTTGCTATGTTTGGAAATCGTTTAATGTTGTAAATCTACTGTTAAAATTGCTCCCGTTTTTG
Organism: Corythoichthys intestinalis; assembly: GCF_030265065.1. Taxonomy (NCBI): domain Eukaryota; kingdom Metazoa; phylum Chordata; class Actinopteri; order Syngnathiformes; family Syngnathidae; genus Corythoichthys; species Corythoichthys intestinalis. Next base: position 21,975,997 of record NC_080414.1, on the reverse strand, counting down.
CATTAGTTCCCTTCTGTCTACTTTGGACATGTGAAAGTTTTAAAACTGTTTCATCATTTAAAGATAGATTCAAGTCAAGATTTTGCCGATTTAGGAGTATTTTAGATAAAAAGTTACTTAGGTTCACTAGGAAGGTTCACTACAACAGAGCCTTTCTGAGAAGTCTACTGCTTTAAAATGGCGACTGTTAACTAAAGTTGCCGAGTCTGTGATTTCCCATGTAGTTCTATATGCATGTGATATCTAGGCGTAGATTGTAGGCTGTCGGCTACAGTCAGGAAATATTGGAACCACCTAGCCTAGCATCACGTTTGCTACAGCGTCACAACAAACACTCTTCTCTCTCCATGTCTCTGACTTTTCCCACGTCATTCAACCAACGTAGTAACGCATAGTAACGCACATTGTCTCGTTGCCGAAACGGTTACAAAATCCAAACGGAGAAAAAAAAATAATGCAAGAAAAACGTACAGATTTTGAACGTACGGCGTACACTTTTAAAAATCACTGCTCACTTGTACAAATTATGCCGAAACCGTACAACTTGACAGGTATGTAATCATAAATATCTACCATTTCAGTATCATTTTCTAGTTTATGTGAATATGACTTTAAAAAAACATCTTTGGATTACTTTTTCAATAAGTATTTATTTATGTATAATACAAGTCCGAGATAATATGCGACCTCATTGTGAGTAGCGTTGCAAACTTTTTTTTTTGTTGTTAAACCTGTCCTGTTCAGCTGCTTGACATGGAGAATGGGAATCTGGGTGTCCTATTGGTCTGAACAATTTTAATGTATCATATATTGTGATTATTCAATGTGTTTCGTTTATTAGGAGAAAGCAGCGAACAGGAAGGGGTTATGAGGGAACAGAAAAAAAGAAGGAGCAAGAGACAGAAGAGAAGAAAAAACAACAACATATACTTTGAACGCCTACACTAACTATGAATGTGTTGTCGCTATCGTTAGCTAGTTGTATTTCCGGTTGACACCATGTGGGGGGCCTGATGACCAAGGAGAAAAAGGAGGGTCGGGGGGCGAAAGATAAGTGACTGGAAGGGGTGAAGTGTACAAATATCAACCATGTGAAGTGTAAAACCAAGTAATATGTGAATCACTTGTGAGTGTGGCTATGTTAACATCCTATTCCATGCTGCCTGATCGCTAATCCTGATAGCGATAGTTTCTCTACTTGAGTGTGTTTAATTGCATCTATACGTGAATCCCATCAGACATGTGATAGTCCTGCAGATGAGTGGAAAATGCCACGCGGGAGGCCCCTTCAGGGCCTTGGCCCTTCCCGAGTCAATTGGGGGGTGGGTTGAGCCAGCGCAGCCCATCCCTCGTCCCGCAGCTCAAGCAAGGGGGCCACAGTCATCCCCCTGGGATCCAGAGTGGTCGCATCCTCGCCCCCATTAACCAGCCAGGGAAGAGATGAGGGGATGCGCCACCGCACCCCCACACCCATCCCCACCACTGGCCGCCCACTCGGCCCACGAGCCACGCAGCCCCCCCAACCGACACGACACACCACGCGGGCCCCACGGCCCACCAATCCCGAGAGAGGACAGAATCCCCACCCGGACGACCCATCGGCAGGCAGCCAGCCAGTAGCGTTGCAAACTTGATACTGCTCACTACTTCCACCGCAGGGACACCATGTCAGAAAGATAGGTGAGATAGGAATGTGATAGGTTAGACTGAGTTTGCAAATAAATAAATAAATAAATAAATAAAAGTTTTATGGCAAAGTAAATGCATAATGTATTTCAACTCAGTATGCTTCAAATTAAAATGATTAGATATAACCTTCCATCCATCCAGGAAACTTAAAAGGAAATCTCATTTGACCAAATTTACAAAAATGTCTGGCTGTCTATTTGTACTTTTGTGTTTGAATTCTTCCGAATTGCTTTAAAATCACCTGTCAAAAGTGTACAATTCATATAAAGAAACATGATGCCAAACCCACAAAAAAAATCCATTGTACTTTTTTAGTTAGAATAATTGCTATTCAAAATTAATTACCTGACTCTCATGTCATTTTGTCATAATTTGTTAAATGGCAATAATTTTATGTTTGGGGTAAGGTTCTTTTCTGCACTAGTCCGGTCAGACAACTCTGACGTGATACAGTGCCTTGCAAAAGTATTCGGCCCCCTTGAATCTTGCAACCTTTCGCCACATTTCAGGCTTCAAACGTAAAGATATGAAATTTAATTTTTTTGTCAAGAATCAACAACAAGTGGGACACAATCGTGAAGTGGAACAACATTTATTGGATAATTTAAACTTTTTTAACAAATAAAAAACTGAAAAGTGGGGCGTGCAATATTATTCGGCCCCTTTACTTTCAGTGCAGAAAACTCACTCCAGAAGTTCAGTGAGGATCTCTGAATGATCCAATGTTGTCCTAAATGACCGATGATGATAAATAGAATCCATCGGTGTGTAATCAAGTCTCCATATAAATGCACCTGCTCTGTGATAGTCTCAGGGTTCTGTTTAAAGTGCAGAGAGCATTATGAAAACCAAGGAACACACCAGGCAGGTCCGAGATACTGTTGTGAAGAAGTTTAAAGCCGGATTTGGATACAAAAAGATTTCCCAAGCTTTAAACATCTCAAGGAGCACTGTGCAGGCCATCATATTGAAATGGAAGGAGCATCAGACCACTGCAAATCTACCAAGACCCGGCCGTCCTTCCAAACTTTCTTCTCAAACAAGGAGAAAACTGATCAGAGATGCAGCCAAGAGGCCCATGATCACTCTGGATGAACTGCAGAGATCTACAGCTGAGGTGGGAGAGTCTGTCCATAGGACAACAATCAGTCGTACACTGCACAAATCTGGCCTTTATGGAAGTGGCAAGAAGAAAGCCATTTCTCAAAGATATCCATAAAAAGTCTCGTTTAAAGTTTGCCACAAGCCACCTGGGAGACACACCAAACATGTGGAAGAAGGTGCTCTGGTCAGATGAAACCAAAATTGAACTTTTTGGCTACAATGCAAAACGATATGTTTGGCGTAAAAGCAACACCGCTCATCACCCTGAACACACCATCCCCACTGTCAAACATGGTGGTAGCAGCATCATGGTTTGGGCCTGCTTTTCTTCAGCACGGACAGGGAAGATGGTTAAAATTGACGGGAAGATGGATGCAGCCAAATATAGGAACATTCTGGAAGAAAACCTGTTGGTATCTGCACAAGACCTGAGACTGGGACGGAGATTTATCTTCCAACAGGACAATGATCCAAAACATGAAGCCAAATCTACAATGGAATGGTTAAAAAATAAACGTATCCAGGTGTTAGAATGGCCAAGTCAAAGTCCAGACCTGAATCCAATCGAGAATCTGTGGAAAGAGCTGAAGACTGCTGTTCACAAACACTCTCCATCCTACCTCACTGAGCTCGAGCTGTTTTGCAAGGAAGAATGGGCAAGAATGTCAGTCTCTCGATGTGCAAAACTGATAGAAACATACCCCAAGCGACTTGCAGCTGTAATTGGAGCAAAAGGTGGCGCTACAAAGTATTAACGCAAGGGGGCCGAATAATATTGCACGCCCCACTTTTCAGTTTTTTATTTGTTAAAAAAGTTTAAATCATCCAATAAATTTTGTTCCATTTCACGATTTTGTCCCACTTGTTGTTGATTCTTGACAAAAAATTAAAATTTTATATCTTTATGTTTGAAGCCTGAAATGTGGCGAAAGGTTGCAAGGTTCAAGGGGGCCGAATACTTTTGCAAGGCACTGTATATTGTTGTGCTGCATCAAAGAGAACAGCTGCTCACACCCTTCCACACCCTTCACACCATTGGCCCAAAGCAATTAAATAATTTATATTTGTATGTAATTAAGTAATGTATATTTGTATATAAATTTGTAATTGTTTTGCTGCCGTGCCAGTTTCTTTGTGTACAAAAGGTACCGAAATAATTTTTGCTGACCCCTGAGTGACAGCTCACAGACCCTTTGGGTGTTTTAGGACCCCCAGTTTGAGAACCACTGCTTAAGATGGGCAGAAGTGGAAGTAAAAACATCCCTTCACTCTAATTGCCCCATACTGGGAACTGTTGTGTTTTCCAGCCCCTTATTTATCTTTGCTGTCCTTGAGCAGCCTTGCCTCACGTGAACCCAGTAAAACTTCAGGTATATTTGTGTGTGCGGTGCACGTGTGGGAATATGAGCACTGTGGGTGGAGTATGGGTCAAACAGGATACATATCTTTTTAATGAACAACTGCCCTTTTATCCTCAGGCGCACCATCTCTACTTCATACTCTCTCCCCTCCACATAGATGGTTAGGTATGTGCAAGACACACAATTCTGCACACACAAGTGTCAACACCAAGCTCTGACGGCACTGGATAGTTCTGGTGCTCTATTGCAAGTGCAAGAATATAAAACATCAGTGGATCATCTACTCTGTTTCCACAGAGGTGCATTACGCTAATCCCATTTCAGGCGCAATTCCCTTAACTCATTTTAACACAGTGTCCATTAGAGATGAACGGATAGAAAGGTATATCCATGTTATTGAGCGGCACTGTTAAATAAATCAAGATTTACCCATCGAACTGGCTAGTCTGCATTTTTTTCACAACGCTATAATTAAAATTACACACTCAAGATGGATCCAGGACTAAGAAGCATCCAGATTTGAAGAGGAGGATTTGTTTTTTTTTTTCTTCACAAGAAAATGAAAATACTGTCATGAGAGGAAAATTACATTTTGGGGGGCAGCCTGATTAATATATATTTTTGTATGTACATGTAACATGGTATAGGTGTCCAAATAGTATGATTGCTGAAGTAATTTGGTATTTTTTGCCAGTAAATAAAAACAAAACAATGATATTCTTGATGAAAATAATGTTTTTTTTTCTTTGCATAAATTCTCAGTCATTCACGTACAATACAATTTCACGTATTGTATAGTAGAAACACCAACAATACTCGAACACTATTTTCTGTTGTTGATAAACTGACAAACCCACAAGCATCAATACCACAGGAATTGGCATCCGAGGTGTCCTGTAATGATTTCGCAGCATTCTTTACACACAAAGTACTAAAGATTAGACAGACTGTGTGCAACTCCAGATTAACAATTGCTACACTAAATGCCTCCCAAAATGTCCCCCACGTCAATCTTAGACAGTTTAGCCTCTTGGACTATGCCACTTTAACAGAAATTGTGTCAAAATTAAAGCCCACAACATGCTGCCTTGACATCCCTCCTTCAAACTTTTTCAAAACTGTTTTTCATTGCATAGCCCCAGATATACTTCGGATTATAAATACTTCTCTCCAAACAGGAGAGTTTCCACAGACTTTAAAAACTGCAGTAATAAAACCTCTCCTAAAAAAACCTAATCTGGATGCCTCAACCATTAGCAATTACACGCCAATATCAAATCTGACATTCCTGGGGAAAATTAACGAAAGGGTTGTGTTCGAACAGATTCAGACTTTTATGATGCAAAACAATCTTTTTAACTCATTTCAGTCTGGATTTCGGCAACAACACAGCACCGAGACCGTGCTTATCAAAGTCCTAAATGATATTCGTCGGAATACCGATGCAGGCAAATCATCTGTTCTGTTACTATTGGATCTCAGCGCTGCATTCGACACGGTTGATCACAACATACTACTCAGCAGATTGGAACAGTGGGTAGGGCTTACTGACACTATTCTTCAGTGGTTCACATCCTATTTACATGATAAGGATTTCTTTGTGTCAATCGGAAACTATCAGTCAGAACGAACCAAATTCACGTGTGGAGTCCCTCAAGGGTCAATTCTTGGACCACTCTTATTTAACATCTATATGCTTCCGTTAGCTCAGATAATGGAACAGTATGACATCTCCTATCACGCCTATGCAGATGACACACAACTGTACATTTCTGTGTCCCCACATGATTATAGTCCCTTAGTCTCCCTGAGTAAATGCATTCATCAAATCAATGAATGGATGTGCCAGAATTTTCTCCAGTTAAATGTGGAGAAGACAGAGGTGATCATTTTTGGGCCAAAAAAGGAAAGGTCAAAGATAAGCAGGCAACTTAGCACAATGTCACTTACAGCTACAAATCAAGTCAGAAACCTTGGCGTAATTATTGACTCAGACCTAATATTTGATAGCCATCTAAAGTCCGTCACTAAATCCGCTTATTACCACCTAAAAAATATAACCAGAATTAAGGGGCTTCTGACTCAACAAGACATGGAAAAACTTATGCATGCATTCATTTTCAGCAGATTGGACTATTGCAACGGTATATTTACGGGTCTTGATAAAAAATCAGTCAGGAAGCTGCAGCTAGTACAGAATGCTGCAACCAGAGTCCTCACAAATACAAGGAAGCTGGACCACATTACACCGGTTTTGAAATCGCTACACTGGCTTCCAGTGAGTCAAGGGATAGACTATAAAATACTACTGCTCGTCTACAAAACACTTAATGGCCTTGGACCAAAATACATGCTTGACTTGTTAGATTCCTATGAGACACCTAGACCCCTAAGGTCGTCTAGAACGGGTCTTCTGCATATTCCAAGAACAAGAACCAAGCAGGGTGAGGCAGCATTTAGTTATTATGCTCCTCAACTCTGGAACAAGTTACCTGAACGTCTGAAGTATGCTCAAACTGTTAGCTCTTTTAAATCAGGGCTAAAAACGCTTTTGTTTAGCACTGCATATCCATAACTGGCTATATATTTCAATCTACCTGCTTTCTATTCCTCTTGTGCTTATTTCCATTGCTGATTTCAATTATTATATTAGTAGTAGTTTTTGTTATATTTTTGTTTTATTTTTATGTATTTATTTTTATTCTATTTGTGATTAAATGCGATCTTTTGTCTTGGTTTATACATTGTATTGATTTAAATGTGATTTTTATGATCTTCACGTGATGTAAAGCACTTTGAGTTGCCTTGTGTTGAATTGTGCTATATAAATAAATTTGCCTTGCCTTGCCTTGAAGTGTGGGGAAACAATTACAAATCTAACATCAGTTCATTAGTCACATTGCAGAAACGTGCAGTACGAATCATACATAAAGTCGGATTTCTCGATCACACCCACCGTTTATTTGCTCACTCAAAACGATTAAAAATCAAAGATCTTGTAAACTATCATACAGCTATAATGCTATTTAAAGCAAAAAAATGAATTACTGCCACATAATTTACAAAACCTATTTAAGGTTCGTGAGAATATCCATAGTCTGCGAGGCTATGGAGATTTTATATTGCCAAGTTTTCGAACCACTTGCAAACGTTTTCGTGTGTCTGTATGTGGAGTGAAACTCTGGAACAATTTAGACAATCATTTCAAGCAGTGTCAGAATAGCCAAACATTTAAATCGTTGTATAAAAATATGGTCTGGTCACAATATAATGACATTTGCTGAAAAGTGTGTTGCTGTTTCTGTCAATTGGTGTAAATATTGAAATTATTGTGAATGAGCCAACATTAGTTAGCTGTCTGTTGGTTTAGTTGTTTTTGTCTGTTTTTCCTTTTTTCTTCTTTTCATTGTGTGGACAGGAGTATCCCACGAGTAAGGATGCTGGACAATGAGATCAGGGGTGGGATAAAATAAGTTTTTTCTTCTTCCCACTCCCTTTTGAGTGCAATTATTTTTGTTGAATTATATTGTATGTTTTTTGTTTCTTTTGTGTGTGCATGCTCGAAATAAAACAGTTTCATCATCATCATCATCATTCACATTATTATTTTATTTTTTTTAAATATACCAATTGTTGCCTTTTACTTGAGCACTATCAAGTAATTACATTCAATTCTTTGAAATCTGAGAGGCTTTTTAACTGCTGGAAAGACTACAGTACAAATATCTACAACTCACTACGTTTACTGTTTACAAGTACCGTATTGGCCCGAATATAAAACGTCCCTGATTATAAGACGACCCCCTCTTTTTACAGACTCAAGTTTGACTTTTGAACACCAAATAAATTTTTATACAGAAAATAATCACAGTACATCTGAAACAATGATTATAACAATATATTTGAGAGAAAAACATGTTATTTTGCCTCATTCAAATCTTAATATCTGAACCTTTAAATAAGTAAACTAAAGTGCAATCACATTCGTAAATGAATGGCTTCTGGTTTTTGAAATGTAAATAAACCAATCTATTGTGATTAAACAACAAAATTGCAATAACTGCAATAACCATCAAAGTGAGGTCTAACTGTAACTGTAGTCTTGAAACAAATCTGAATAAGGAAAAACATTGCAATAAAATAATGCAAACTGGTTAAACTTGAGAGTAGCAGAGATCTATCATGACAGAACATTACTCCTCGAGTTCAGCATTCGCTTTAATGATATATGGCGCCCTCTAGCGTCGTGAATGGGTACAATGTCTAGACTGTGAATATAAGACGACTTTTTCAGTCGTATTTCAATGCAAAAAAAGACAGTCTTATATTCGGGCCAATACAGTAATGTGTATGAACTTGAAATGTAAGAGTATTTTCTATGCAGCATATTTTTTACGGAAATTTTCCATAATTTGAGGACTTGCTCATAGATAAGCCGGACTGGACTATAAACTGCAGCTGTCCTTGCAGCCTATGGGATAGTTACATCAAAAGATATTAACCGATAACACTTTATTTGATAGATGCATCATAAGACCGCCATAAGAACAAATGAACCACCATGAAGCTTGTTCTGTCCTCACTAAACGTGAGCCTGTTTAGCTAGACAGACAGCACAACGAGGCAAAAGTGGATTTTGAAGTCTTTACTTCCTCACTCTTGATGAATTCGTAAAACTGAAAACACACATACAAAAATGTTGAAAATGACGTACATATCAATACTAAATATTTCACACAAAACAAAGTCGCCAAATGTCCCTTCCATTCAATCAATATATACATTTAGTAAATTAAATCTGCACCATTTGTATACAAAAGTCCGCTAGCTTTGATGCTAAAAATGCTAACGTGTTCTCCCTTCTCTCCTCGTAAAACGCTAAATATAACTATACAAACAATATCTCCCCGCTTAACGACAAATACACACACCAACATACATTCATTGAAACAACTTACAGCCTCATGTGGGTCGAACCAGAACGTAGCTGTCCTTTAGCATTGTTAGACACGTCTGCTTCATAGGAAAAGAAAGGCAGGAATTCAACTACACCCAAAGCCGCCACCAGAGGTCATTATTTGACAAATACAATTGAACAAACCATCACACTCCCCGTCTGGTATAAATACTTTATACCACAAAATGTATAAACTTAATCAGTCTTTTTTGTTTCACTATGACGAGGGAGTAACAAAATCAGTTGGTTTATTGGTCGCAAATAGACACGCGGAGTCCCTTGCTTGACAACTCGTACTTCCACTTTTCGGATTCTTTTGTCTTCACTTGGGATGCACTTTGTAATGAGTCCGATGGGCCATTCGTTGCGTTTCAGTAGTTCATCTTTAACTAAGACGACATCTCCTTCTGTGATATTGTCCTTGTCCTGAGTCCATTTCTTTCTTACTTGAAGAGCTGTCAGATATTCTTGTCTCCAGCGTTTCCAAAAGGCATCTGCAAGACTTTGAACATGCTTCCATTGCTTTTTGTACATGTCCTTGATGTCGAACGTACCTTCTGGAGCAGGAGCAGCACCTTTCTTTTGGGTTAGGAGCATGGATGGCGTCAAAACTGTTGGTGTCTCTGAATCAGTGGTGATGGGAACTAATGGTCGGCAATTCATGATAGCCATAACTTCTGACATGAGCGTTGTCAGAACTTCGTGTGTGAGGCGAGTAGGACCTGCTTGCAATAGCATGGCATCAAGAATGCGACGGGCGATGCCTATCATTCTTTCCCATGAGCCTCCCATATGCGATGAATAAGGTGTGTTGAAAGTCCATGTGCAGCCTTCTTTGCTCAAGTAATCTTGAATCTCAGAGTCATCGGTGCTTATTTTCAACTCTTTACAAGCACCTATAAAGTTAGTGCCACGGTCTGACCTCAAAACTTTGGCAGGACCCCTGACTGCGAAAAACCTTCGTAATGCATTAATAAAACTTGATGTAGACATAGATTCTATGACTTCTATGTGAACTGCGCGGGTGCCCAGACAGCTGAACAAAACTGCCCAACGTTTGCTGTCAGCGCTACCGCCTCTTGTTTTGCGGGTGACAACAGTCCAGGGCCCAAAAACATCTAGACCTACCCTTGTGAAAGGAGGCTCCATTGTAAGACGGTCTTCGGGCAAGTTGGCCATTTTCTGTTCAGCAGGCTTACCCCTAAGTTTGCGACATATGACACATTGATAAATGACACTTGAGACAAGTTTTCTTGCGCCAATTATCCAGACACCTGCAGATCGAAGTGCTCCCTCGGTGAGGTGACGACCTTGATGAGCGACATCTTGGTGGTAATATCTCACAAGCAAAGTTGACACATGATGCCTTTTAGGGAGTATCAGTGGGTGCTTTTCATCATATGGAAGATTGGCAAGAGATGTTCGACCTCCCACTCTTAACAGTCCTTCTGAGTCTATGAATGAGTTTAAATTCCACAAGGGACTTGTTTTTGCGATATGCTCTCCTTTTTTAAGCTTTGTCATTTCCTCTTTGAATGCATTTTGTTGAACACTTGCAATGACTGACAGTTTTGCTTGAGTTTGTAGATTTGTACTTTTTTTGTCTGCAGTTTTGGATTTGTTTCTGATGACTGCAATGAGTTTTGCCATGCCTCTTATTAGATGTTTCCACGATGAGAATCTTTCAAAGCGGTGTGGGCTAAGATGTTTGATGCTTACTTGGGTAGCACAGACATTGACTTCCGGTCGAACCTCGACATCTTGTTCTGGTTCGATTAGTTTGAAGTTGTTGTTATCTTCCATGGGAGGAAACTGTGACAGGTCTTTGTTCAGGAAAGGTGGGCCTGTGAACCAGTAGGTTTGTGGTAGCAATAGCGCTGCTATTGGACGTGTGGCAATGTCTGCCGGGTTGTTTTCCGATGAAACATGATGCCACTGCGATGGTACAGATGACTTTCTGATTCTTGAGACTCTGTTTGATACATAGACATAAAACCTTCTTGAGATGTTATAGATGTAACCTAGCACAATCTTACTGTCAGTGTAGAACCTGACATCATGGAGCTTAATGTCGATTTCTTGGCATATGAGCTCAGCCATTTCTACAGCGAGGACAGCTGCGCACAGTTCTAAACGTGGGATTGTGTGCGCTGGTCTCGGTGCTAGTTTGGATTTTCCCATGACAAATCCACTGAAATACTGTCCATGGTCATTTTTAACTTGAATGTAAGCAACTGCTGCTATTGCTGTAGATGAAGCATCGCTGAAAACACAAAGTTCTCTGTGCTGTGTTGAGGACATAGACTGTGGTACATACGACCTAGGAATGTGTATGTTCTCTACCTCGAGAAGTGAATCCTTCCATGCAGTCCACAATCTCTCTTTGTTTGCAGGCAAGGGATCATCCCAGTCGCATGGTTCCAAGGTGAATTCTCGGATGAGTGCTTTTCCCTGTACAGTTATAGGCGAAACAAACCCCAAGGGGTCATACAAACTATTGACAGTGGATAGTATGCCTCTTTTGGTGAAGGGTTTTTTCTCTTTGCTCACGTGGAAGGTGAAAGTGTCAGATTCAAGACTCCAGCTGATGCCTAAACTTCTCTGAACAGGCAACGGGTCGTTGTCTAGGTTTAGGCTTTTAATGTCTTTTGCCAAGTCGCTTGTTGGAAACGCCTCCATGACTTTGCTGCTATTAGAAGCGAATTTATGTAGGCGCAAGTTTGACACAGCCAACATTTTCTGAGTGTTTTGCAGGAGCGTGATCGCTTCAAGTTCTGTCGGGAGTGAGACCAGACCATCGTCCACATAAAAATTTCTGATAACAAACTGTGATGCTTCTTTGCCATATTCCGTTTCTCCTACCCCAGCAGCTTTGCGTAATCCGTAGATTGCAACAGAGGGAGACGGACGATTTCCAAACACATGCACTTTCATGCGGTACTCAATAATTTCCTTTGCGACGTCATTGTCTTTGTGCCAAAGGAATCGCAGGAAATTGCGATGATCTTCTCGCACTTTGAAGCAGTAGAACATTTGTTCCACATCTGCCGTTACTGCAATAGGCTCCTTACGGAATCTGATGAGCACTCCTAGTAACGCATTGTTAAGATCTGGGCCGCTTAAGAGGACATCATTCAACGCTACACCCTCATGTTTGGCACTTGAATCAAAAACCACACGAATTTGATGGGGTTTTTGAGGGTGGTACACCCCGAACATTGGGAGGTACCAGCACTCTTCCTCAGGTTGCAAGGGAGGTGCGGTTTCTGCTTGCTGGTTGTTTAAGATTTTTTGCATGAACTGTACAAAGTGCTCTCTTGTTTCAGGCTTTTTGTCAAGACTACGTTTGAGTGTGTAAAGTCTCTTTAAAGCTTGTTGTCTGTTGTTTGGTAGACGCTGTCTGGGTGTAACAAATGGAAGCGGTGCAACCCAATTGTTTGTCTCATCCTGGTACATTTCATTTTGCATTATTTTGAGAAATTCTGCATCTTGTTGTGACGGTGCCAACATTTCATCATCCTCTCCTTTGACGAAGATTGTATCCCCAAGATTGTCTGATCGTTTTACTTGATAAGTGTCTGTGAAGCTGTGCATGTCATCTTTTACGTTGGTTACCTTTTTTTCTTTGACTTGTAGGACATTTGTGCAGGCATCGAGATATGATGGCCGTCCATTGAACAAGGTGTTTGTTTTGTATGCTGTAATAGAGACTGGTTTGTGCACTCCACTTACACATACATCACCCACGATGACCCAGCCTAGGTCAAGGCGCTGCGCGAATGGTGCATTACTGGGACCATTACATTGCTCTCTCACTTTGTGCAACCTCAGGATGTCTCTACCGAGCAGCAAGAGGATCTGTGCGTTTGGATCTACAGGACTGATTTTGTGTGAGAGTGCCTTTAAATGTGGATGGTGTTGTGTGACTTCTGGTGCAGGTATCTCAGAACGATCTTCTGGGATCATGTCACATTCTAGCATAGGAGGAAGTGGCACTTTTACACGACCATCTATTGACTCAATAATAAAGTCTTTGGCTTTCCTCCCGCTCACTTCCATGACACCTGAACATGTCTTCAGAGTATAAATCTCTCTGCTTCCGTTTACTCTGAAGATGTCAAAAAAGTCTGAACGAGCAAGGGATTGGTTACTTTGTTCGTCCATGACAGCATACAAGTTTATAGCCTTTTCTCGTTGGCCTGCTGGATAAACTTTAGCTAAACATATCTTCGCACAAGATCTAGGACTGCGTTGTTCCCCACATACCTCGGTGCACATTGTGGTAGCGGAAACGGGTTGTAGACTTGACTCGGTCTCCCCGCCGTGCTGACGCGCCTCTGAAGACGGTTTGATGTCGGTTGAAGGAGGACCTGGATGAAGAGCTGTATTGTGTCTTTCACTCTGACATTCTTTGCATGTGACTTTAATAGTACAGTCTTTCGCTTGGTGTTTGGTTGACGCACAGCACCTGAAGCATATGCCTTTCTCTTTCAGGTACGCCTTTCTCTCATCAAGAGGCTTGGTGAGAAAAGTACGACATCTTCTGAGGGGGTGTGGCTTGTTATGCAACGGACATTGTTTGTCTGGCTCTTCACATACCTCTTTTAACTCAGTGTCTACAGCAATTTCAGTCTTTTTCACGGATATCATTGGGCGAGTGCTGCTTTTAACTTGTTTATCAAACTTGAACTGAGTTGCTGAAAGAAATGAAAAACTTGGGTCATTTCTTATGCGTGCTTGCTCTTGCACAAATCTAGAACAGACTGAAAATGGTGGAAATATGACACCATGATCTAGTTTGTATTTAGATGCATGTGAAATCCACTTTTCTTGTAGTGAATATGGCAACTTCTCCAAAATAGGATTGACACCCCTGGCGGTGTCTAGAAAGGCTAACCCTGGAGAATGACCTTCTGCTTTTGTAAGTTCAAGTTCCATTAAGAGATCCCCCAGCTCTCTTAGCTTAGTATTTTCTCTAGACGCAATTCTAGGAAAGTCCTCAATTTTCTTAAAGAGGGCATGCTCAATTACCTCAGGTGCACCAAACGTTTCTTCTAGTCGCTGCCAAACCATTTTGAGCGCAGAAGTTGTGTTATTGACTTGAGCTGCACTGATTCTCTTTGCTTGTTCAGTTGACTTGGGCCCAAGCCATTTCAGTAGAAGATCTAGCTCTTCTTTGTCTGACAGAGCTAGGTCTTTAGTGATGTTCACAAAAGATGATTTCCAGCTGCGATAATTTTGTGGATCATCGTCGAATCTCTGCATGGTGCCTGTTACAAGTTCACGTCTCATCAGATATTTTGCTACATCACTTACATTTGTTTTCTGCTGAGGGTGGGGAAGAGATGAACTGAGTGGCTGATACTGGTGAATTGGAGCTGGAGATGTAGCGCCAGGAATAGGTGATGATATGCAGTTGAAAGTGTGGGAATTTTGTTGAGGTAATGGTTGAGGTTGAATGCTTGAGTTGTCAATTTGGTGGAAGGGGTTCCAGCATGGGACTGGGTGTTGTACTGGCTGGATTACTTGACTGTCGATATAATTTTGAACCTTTTGTTTAGAGTCCACAAAGTCGATGGATGATGGATGACAAAGTGGTTGTGCTTCTTCCTGCTGAATTGCTGCTTCCAGGATGTCCGCTTCTGCTGATGCAGCTGCTGCCTCCTTCTTCACCTTCAGTACATGAAGTTGAGCTTGGATTTGAGCCTGTTGCTTCATGGCTTCAGCTTCCTCTTCTGCAAAAGCCAACTGCGCTTGTGCAGCCCCAGCTTTGGCTCGCGCTTTGAGGGCTGCAACGCTTGCTGATGACCTTGTAGACTGCTTTGAGGATCTGGAGCAACGAGACCTTGTTTCCCATAACTCACCTTGACTACTTGGTGAGCAGCTTCTCTGCTGACTTTGCGATTGAGCGTCCACTTGCTTCAACATTATGTCTTTATGCTTGGAGTAACAGCTTCTGGCTCCAACTGTTGATAATGAGGCTTTTTACTGTTCTGTCCTCACTAAACGTGAGCCTGTTTAGCTAGACAGACAGCACAACGAGGCAAAAGTGGATTTTGAAGTCTTTACTTCCTCACTCTTGATGAATTCGTAAAACTGAAAACACACATACAAAAATGTTGAAAATGACGTACATATCAATACTAAATATTTCACACAAAACAAAGTCGCCAAATGTCCCTTCCATTCAATCAATATATACATTTAGTAAATTAAATCTGCACCATTTGTATACAAAAGTCCGCTAGCTTTGATGCTAAAAATGCTAACGTGTTCTCCCTTCTCTCCTCGTAAAACGCTAAATATAACTATACAAACAATATCTCCCCGCTTAACGACAAATACACACACCAACATACATTCATTGAAACAACTTACAGCCTCATGTGGGTCGAACCAGAACGTAGCTGTCCTTTAGCATTGTTAGACACGTCTGCTTCATAGGAAAAGAAAGGCAGGAATTCAACTACACCCAAAGCCGCCACCAGAGGTCATTATTTGACAAATACAATTGAACAAACCATCACAAAGCTTTGAACCAATTTGCTGCAAAACTTCATTGCTTCAAGAAATTTCATTTGGCCATCACTGCTCCCTTGGGGGAGACAATCAAGCTCTGCTGTCAACACTATTGTCGTTCAACATGCCTCCTACCATGCATTGCAGCGCTACAGATGTACATATCAATCAAAATTCATGTTCTGTGCTAATTTTTTCTTCAGTTACTCATCCAGTTGTTTAATTAATCGCTAGTTATGGTATTTGATAACACTTTATCTGATAGTGGCGCCATAAGACCGTCATAAGACAATCATAATTATGACATGACACTGCCATGAGCATTGATGAATGCTTATGACAGATGTCATTTTGTATCATTCGGCAAATTATCTCACTTTTGAATGGATGTAAAAGATCTGAGCTGGACATAAATGGAGTTACCGGATGACACTTAATGACATCTGTCATAAGCATTTTTTCATGCCCATGATAGTGTCATGTCATAATTATGATGGTCGTATGGCAGTATTAAAATGCTGCTGTCCAATAAAGTGTTGCCTATTAACCCAAATAAATCAACAAATAATCCGTACTGGACTGTAAGCCGCAGGATTCAAAATGAGGGAAAAAAGTAGTTTCTTATAGTCCGAAAATTACGGTTTGCAGTGCTCAGCTCTGTTGCACAGCGAGACCACCTTAGCGGCTTTTGGCTAATTCAACCAATTACTGTTAACCACAGTCGTCATCATCAGAGTGCATTTTAAGATTTTCAAATTTAGCCGTCATTAATCTCGTGCCCCTCGCCGCTGCTAATTACAGGATAGCGTCTTATCTCTCATGAGCTCTCCTTGGACAAGCATTCCTGTTGTTGTATGAACACGGCCCAGTTCTCCACCAAATGGACTCCGCATGAGGCACGGTCCATTAGACGCACTTGAAGAGTGCTGAGAAGGACATTTCTGGAGCAAACGCAGTGCGGTGCGGGGCAGGTCATCCTACTAGTTAATGCATGCTGTGTGTGTGTATACATGACAATGAAAACAACAGAGTGAAGATTGGGGTGAACTAGCTTCATTTGACCTTTCACTGTTTTGCACTGAATTGTACATTTTGTGACGGAATATTACATTTATTTTCATTAGTGAAAAAAAATCTAGTGAGCTTAATCACTAAATAATAGAACCTACAGAACTGTAAACTGATTTTATTCTGTTTTCACAATTACTGTATTTTCAGCACTATAAGGGGCATCGGAGTATAAGGCGAACCCTGAATAAATGGCCTATTTTAAAATGTTTTTCCATATCCACCGCATTATAAGCCACAGTAGTAGTAGTAGTAGTGGTTGGGGTTGCATTATGCACCCATTATATGGAGCTACGCTAAAGGGAATTTAATGCCATGATTAACTAATATTTATCCATATACAAAACCCATCAGATTATAAGGCGCACTGTCGGCTTTTGAGAAAATTGAAGGCTTTTAAGTGTGCTTTATGGTGTGGAAAATACAGTATATTAGTTTTACTCCCTTGACTTGTGACTTGATTTTAGCGTAATACTTCATCTCATAAAATAAATAACGCTTGATTTAACATCAGAAAACATTTTTTTCATGTATTGTAATTTAATTGTCTTTAAACATGTCTTTATTATTGGAAACCTCAGTTATTTTTCTTTTCTTTTTATTAGAGCCTGTTCTTAGAACATTATGACTTCATTTTTTGTCACCTGACTTTATTGTCAAATTACAACAATAAATTACATATTTTATTCCTTACTTTATTCATTTGGTATACAGTATATTCTCTGAATCTCGATCCAATTGCGTCAAATTTAAAAGTTTTTCCCCCCCCTTACTATATTATAATAAAAATATTATTGTAAATATTTTGACATTTCATATATTGAAACTTTATTACCGTAATTTTCGGGCTATAAGCCTCTACTTTTTTCCCTCATTTGTGGCTTATAGTCCAATGCGGCTTATTTGTTGATTTATATGGAGGTAATAGGTAACACTTTGACAGCGGCATCATAAGAATGCCATAAGACCATCATAATTATGACATTACACTGTAATTGGCATTAATGAATGCTTATGACAGATGTCATTAAGTGTCATCCGGCAAATTATGTCACTAACTCCATTTATGTCCAGCTCAGATCGTTTACATCCATTCAAAAGTGAGATAATTTGCCGCATGGCACAAGATGGCATATGTCATAAGTATTCATTAATGCTCTTGGCAGTGACATGTCATAAGTATGATGGTCTTTTGACGGTCTTGTAGCACCACTGTCAAATTAGGTGTTACCAAATAACACAACTAGCAATTAATGAAACAACTGGAACAGTAACTGAAGACAAAATTAGCACAGACCTTGAATTTTTGACTGTTATTTACATCTGTAGTGCTGCAATGCATGCTAGGAGGCATGTTGGACGACATCAGTGTTGACAGTAGGTGGCAGCAGAGGTCGACTGTCTCCCCCATGAAAGCAGTGGTGGCCAAATGAAGCTTTTTGAAGCAATGAAGCATTGCAGCCAATTGGCTCAAATCTTCGTGGTGGTTCATTTGGTCTTATGACAGTGTTATGATGCAGCTGTCAAATAAAGTGCTACCGGTTATTATCTTTTGTTGTAAATATCCCATAATACAGTAAGGCAGTGTTTCTCAATTATTTTCTGCTACGCCCCCCCAAGGAAGACGTAAATGTTTCGCGCCCCCCTCAAACTCTGCCGCCACTGTAAATAGTATCATATGTCTATAATATTACTATTATAAGTACACCTCTGCCTCACATTGTATCCTTTTTTTTTCTATTAGAGAAAATAACAGAGATCAACTTATAAAGTATAACTTTATTAACATTGTTTTGTTTGTAACAGAAAACACTTATCGCGCATCAATTTGCCTGAATTGAAAAAAAAAAAAGTCACATCCAAACTGTAAAAATACACTCAAGGTAAATTTTTGACCATTTGATACTGAAAAATAAAATCAGTAAATAATAACAAATTCAAATTGATTAGAAACATGAACTCATGAGGACAATATGCCAAAAAAAGTTGACGGGAAAAAAAACTGAATAGAAGAGGGAAAAAAAGGTGTCTTTGGACAGGAGGACAGTTTTTATTTTCGCTGCTCGCAGTTCACCTCCAGTTTGCAATGGTGTGGGGTTATTTTGCACCGACACTGACAAAGCGGGACGATTGTTGGCAATATTCGGCACGTTTTCGCTGAAAAACAACCAAGCGGCTTATCAATGAGATTGGGGTCTAATATCTTTAAGTGGCTTCTTAATTGATTTGGCTTCCTGCTGTCCGCTATAATCATTTTTAGACATAGTAAACAGTGGTGTTTCCTCATCTACCACTGTATTAAATGTCAAAGCCAAAAGGCAAACGGCCCGAAAAAAGCGCATTCTCGGCGGCCGAAGGAGAACCGTAGGTGAGGGCGGTCGTCGTGACGATCCCAAGCCGAAAATGGCACTTCTCGAGCGGACACGTGAGAACCGCAGAAGACAGTGGGTCGCTGCATGAGTCCGGCTGGAAAAGGGCTTTCGAAAACGGCGCACAGCTCTCCAGCTCTTTAAGAGTCTCTTCCGTGTGCTCTTGCTTACTTCAAAAATACTGCTCGCACTTTGAAAATGAGAGCGCCACTGCCACCCACTGGGTGGATGTGCAAGTACACTTTATTCTAGTACGGCAAAAAAAAAAAAAAAAAAAAAAAGCATGTTCCCCGAGGTCACACGCACCACCCCTGGCATTGCTCTGCGCCCCCCTGGGGGGGTGCGCCCCACTATTTGAGAAGTACTGCAGTAAGGACAGCTGTGGCTTATAGTCCGGTGCGGCCTATCTATGAACAAATGCCGTATTTGTGTCAGATTTGGTGGGTTTGCGGCTTATAGTCAGGTGTGCCTTATAGTCCAAAAATTACGGTAATGTAAAAATCATGTACTAAAACTTTATTTTTCTATTAATTTAAATTTATGGTCCTTATTCTAAAATCACATACATAAACCTACCTATCCAAAAAGGTAAATAAAATAATAATAATAATAATAATAATAAAAAAAATAAATACCTAGCAACAATTTTTTTCAGGTAACAGAAGTAAAGTCATTTAAATAACATTCTCCTTTACAGAGATAATTATGACTTAATTAATTAAATAATTGTTACTTATTTAATTATTAGGGCTTTACAATTTTTTCAAATTACTTTTTATTTTCTCCACTTTATAGTATGACCTCCCCCTTTTTTCAATTTTTGGACATAACAACAGTAACTAAGGGGAGGCGTGTCTTGGCAAAAGATAATTAACAGCCCAAAGCAGTCTACTGCTGAGAAATGGAAATGACTGTGGCGCACCATCCTAGTCATTTCCTTCTTCTCTCAACAAATCCAATTGAATTACTCCGCAGTCCACACTTTTTTTTTTTTTTAAATCCCAGGCTGAATTTCACATTCCGGCTGGCTCGTCCAAGCTCGTCTTTACCAAGCAAAGGAGAGTCTTCATCACTTCCTCCCTGCCGCCTCGCTTTGTTGACATCACTCCCCTCCCGGGCTTGTCATCTTTCCTCACATCAGGGTCTCTCGATGACGTCAGGCCTTTTTTGCAACATTTGTTTTCGGCGACGTGCTTTTGGCCTGGTGGTTGTTTTAACAGCTGGTTTTCGGTTCAGCTGGAGCAAGTTCAAAGGGTGGTTCCAGGGTTGGGTTAGTGGGATCCCATGCTATGAACGTTCCATTCTGACTTTTGAATAAGTGATGCAGACATCTGGAATTCAGCGCGAGAAGCACATTGAGTGGTTGCAGGGTTGGGCTGCTCTTTGCTTTATATTCAGATGTAATTGTACACAGGAGGATTCTGAGCGGGACCTTTGGGGAAGACCGAGCTTGCAGGCATATGCTAATCACAGTTTCCACACTGCATTTTATGTGTGCTTTTTGAAACTTGAGTCCATACATACTGATTATTCACTTTTCAAGCATGGTACAAACTTACCAGCATTCATCCCGAATTTGAAATTCTACCTCTAAAGTCAGTAGTGCCTATTATGAGGATGTCTCAAAAAGATGATCTTGACCGATTATCTTGTGGTGCAAGATGTGTTAAGAATGACTGAATTTAGGATAATATCTGTTTAACTTTAACAATGAACAACACATGCACATGCTTTAATAATACAAAAAAGACAAATTCAGTGGTGCCTTGAGCAACATAAGGATTGAGTACAAGCAGTGAAGCAATGGCGTACCGCAAGCAACACGTCACTTCCGCTCATTAATATTCATGACATTAGCTACTGTTGCTAAGTAGGGACAAGCGACCGTTTGTCCCTAAAAGGAAATGAATGGAAATCGTGTACGAAGGAGATGTTTACAGAACTAAATCTACCAATTCTCTCTGAAAATGATGTGCCTGGTGCCAAATTCACTGGCAAAGATGTGGAAGAACATAAAAATGTTCAGTTAAAGAGATGGCTTGAGTGTCGAAGGCTGAAAAAGACGAAAAAAACAAGCCGACCTGAGCATAGCTTTAGCTTTTTTATCGGAGCGACTGGCAATGACATTCTCCTGTTTCAACAAGCTGTCCTTTACCATCAGCCCTGTCTTTCTTGTATATCCTCTGGTTGTCGTACGTCTCTTACCGTTCTTGGGGGTAATTTAGTTAGCTTTGTGTAGCTATCGCAAATGTTACACAGTGACAGCCAACGAACGCTTTTAATTTTTTCATTGATAACATCTTAATTCTATAATTTATTTACACTTCCCCCTTACTAAAGTTGTTTTTTTTATCTATATAACAGAAACGGTAACAGTGGCAGTCAAATACCATTGTAATTCTTTTCAGGTCATTCATTGTCACTCAGAAGCAGTATGGCACAACGTTACGCTAAAAAAAATAAGTTAAAAATATAAAAATGGCTTACCTCTTTGTCCTCTGAAAGACCATGCCAACCCAACATAATGTTTACTGCATACGAAATGTGAATGGATTCACCGAGCTGGTGTTAAAAGTCCGCGCAAGTTGATTCAGTCTTCACATGTTTATCCTCCCGAGTTTTTGGTTTCCGGAAACGTATGAAGAAAACATCCTTCATGTGTTGTAATGTCTAGAGTCGTTTCTACAAGTTCCAAAAAAGCAATGCGTGATCGGCATGTTCGTTTTTACCGGAGAAAAATAGCACAAATTACGTTGTGTCTATGCAAGGGCGGGTCTATAATGTCCCACTTCGGCTTTACTTCCGCTTTATGATGCGACGTCACGGTCTAAAAATAGCCTGCGTGCGGTACGCCATTCATGTAGACAGACAATATAACAATACTCATATTATTATTGATAATCTATCAAGAACGACTTGCATACTGATGAGCTGAGAAGAGTCGAGACGTCTCAAGGAACAGTGTTTCCGTCTATTCTGTTCTGTTTTACCCACATTTCTGTTCATTTCAAAGATGAGTTGAGATATGAATGTCGACACTGGCATTGTAGTTCATTTCAATGGAAATGACTAGGGATGTCCCGATCCGATCACGTGATCGTAAATTGGTGGCCTCAGCATTTCATCTCTGCTTTTTGCAGATAATGTGGTGCTGTTGGCTTCATCAAACCGTGACCTCCAACTCTCACTGGAGCAGTTCGCAGTCGAATGTGAAGCGGTTGGGATGAAGATCAGCACCTCCAAAACCGAGACCTTGGTCCTCAGTCTTTAAAAGGGCGGAGTACCCTCTGCAGGTTGGGGATGAGATCCTGCCCCAAGTGGAGTAGTTCAAGTATCTTGCGGTCTTTTTCACAAGTGAGGGTAGGAGGGAGCAGGAGATCGACAGGGGGATCGGTGCAGCGTCTGCAGTAATGCGGACTATTGTCACGAGCTGTTGGTCGTGACCGAAAGAACAAGATCCCGGATAAAAGCAGCTGAAATGAGTTTCCTCCGCAGGGTGTCCGGGCTTTCCCTTAGAGCAGTGCTTCTCAATTATTTTCTGTTACGCCCCCCCAAGGAAGACGTAAATGTTTCGCGCCCCCCCCCCCAACTCTCTGCCGCCACTGTAAATAGTATCATTCGTCTATAATATTACTATTATAAGTACGCTTCAGCCTAACATTGTATCCTTTTTTTTCTATTAAAGAAAAAAAGTAACATAGATCAACTTATAATAAAGTATAACTTTTTTAACATTGCGTTGCTTGTAACAGAAAAGACTTAACGTGCATCAATTTGCCTGAAGTTAAAAAAAAAAAAAAAAAAAAAGTCACATCCAAACTGTAAAAATACACTCAAGGTACATTTTTGACCATTTGATACTGAAAAATAAAATGTAATAAAATCAGTAAATAATAACAAATTCAAATTGATTAGAAACATTTACTCTTCAGGACAACATGCCAAAAAATTTGACCGAAAAAACCAAAACTGAATAGAAGGGGGGGGGGGAAGTCTTTGGACAGAAGGAAAGTTTTTATTTTCGCTGATTCACCACAGTGCTCACTGGTTTACTGATATAACACTGACAAAGCGGGATGATTGTGACAATTGGCAATATTCAGCACATTTTCGCTGAAAAACAATCAAGCGGCTTATCAATGAGATTGAGGTCTAATGTCTTTAAGTGGCATCTTAACTGATTTGGCTTCTCCGCTATAATCATTTTTAGACTCAGTAAACAGTGGTCTTTCCTCATTTCCCACTATATTAAAAGTCAAAGGCAAACGGCCCGAAAAAAGCGCATTCTCGGCGGCCGAGGGAGAACCGTAGGTGAGGGCGGTGGTCGTGACGATCCCAAGCCGAAAACGTCACTTCTCGGCCGGACACGTGAGAACCAGAGAAGACCGTGGGTCGCTGCGTGAGTCTAGCTCTGCATGAGTCTCTTCCGTGTGCTCTTGCTTACTTCAAAAATACTGCACGCACTTTGAAAATGAGAGCGCCACTGCCACCCACGGAGTGGATGTGCAAGTACACTTTATTCTAGTACGGCAAAAAAAAAAAAAAAGCATGTTCCCCGAGGTCACTCGCGCCACCCCTGGCATCGCTCTGCGCCCCCCTGGGGGGGCGCGCCCCACCACATGAAAAGTACTGCCTTAGAGGCAGGGTTAGAAGCTCGGTCATTCGGGAGGGATTCTGCGTCAAGCCGCTACTCCTCTGCATTGAGAGGAGCCAGCTGAGGTGACTCGGGCATCTGGTCCAGATGCCTCCTGGACACCTCCCTGGAGAGGTGTTCCGGGCATGTCCCACCGACGGGAGGCCCCGGGGCCGACCCAGGACATGCTCGAGAGACTTAGTCTCTCGGCTGGCCTAGGAATGCCTTGGGATCCCGCCGCAAGAGCTGGTTGAAGTGGCTGGGGAGAGGGAAGTCTGGGCTTCCCTGCTAAAGCCGCTGCCCCCGCGAGCTCAGCCCAGATTAAGCGGTAGGTAATGGATGGATGGACGGACGGATGCTTCATGTTCGTGGAACAGGTGCACGCGGGTCGATTACTGAACCCCAGCTTTCCGATTATACCCGCTCTATTCAAACAGCACTCCTCCGCGGACATGTCCTCTTGACAATGACGGCGTACCTGGATGACCCGTACGACACTGGCGGATTGTGAGGGTCTCTCTTCAGAGGGCATGTGTATTTAGAGCCCCGGACGATGTTCTCCATGAAAGATATAGATTTTCAGCTGAGGGAATTCGTTACCTGTGCCAGCTGATCGAGGTGGACGTCTCTAACGTAACCCACCGAAGTCAGGCCCTCACAATCGAGCAGAATGTGTGCCTGTCCTTGCGCTATTTCGACAGCAGACAATATACAACATCATGCTTTGGGGCTGTTTTTCTGCAAAGTGACCAGGATGACTGATCTGTGTAAAGGAAAGAATGAATGGGGCCACGTATCGAGAGATTTTGAGTGAAAAGCTCCTTCCATCAGCAAGAGCATTGAAGGTGGCTGGGTCTTTCAGCATGACAATGATCCCAAACAAACAGCCAATGCAACAAAGTAGTGGCTTAGTAAGAAGCATTTCAAGGTCCTGGAGTGGCCTAGCCAGTCTCCAGATCTCAACCCCATAGACAGAAACAGAACAGAACAGAACAGAAAACGTTTGGCCTCCGTTATTGCCAACAAAGGGTACATCACAAAGTATTGAGATGAACTTTGGTATTGACCAAATACTTATTTTCCACCATAATTTGCAAATAATTTTTAAAAAAATCAAACAATGTGATTTTCTTTTTTTTCCAAATTCTGTCTCTCATGGTTGAGGTTTACCCGTGTTGAGAATTACAGGCCTCTCTAATGTTTTCAAGTGTGAGAACTTGCATAATTACTGGTTGACTAAATACTTATTTGCCCCACTGTACATATTCATACAGTTAATGGGACTAAACATACAATCATCCTGCTTCATATGGTGATGCACATACTAAAAATTATTTCTTACAGTTAACGTACCAAATCTTATTTTATTGTCCTGACAGCAGGCTTTATTTCTTTTCATGGAAATAAGCAAACTGGCATGTTTACGCATTCATGCGGTCTGTAATTTGCTGCCAACCGACCTGTTGCGCCCTATTTACTGAAGCGGTGTTGGAGTTCGCGGTGAGAGTGGATTTTAGTTCCTCATAACACCGCATGATTATCGCGCATTCCTCCTCCTTGAAGTAAGGTGTCCATGCCATCGTCACAAGTAGTGTTTGATCTCCACCCCCTTTTACGTGAACGGGCAGTAACTCTGATTGGGTTGACACAGGTTCGACTAATCAACCTCATAATCAGCGTCGTAGCACCGATTGACCACAAACTAGGTAACCAGGTTTTGTCAACTCCGGTTACCCGCTGGTAAGCAGCATTACTTCTGGGGAGGTTGAACTCTGTTCGTAGTACAGGCCACTGGTGAATAGTAAACAAATTAAACTTTGATTACTGTAGTGTATTTATCTGTTATGTTGATGCATTTGCAGTATTTTTGTCCACTAGTCCAGTTGGAATTGTCACGGGTGCTAGTCCTGGTAGAAGCCCACACTACATCATGCATGCGCTCATCTGGTCATGCATTATTTAGTAGTACAAGCTACAGTATGAAGTGCTTTAGAGTGGTTTGTATATTGTTGTCTGTTTATGACGTATATATGTAAGGATTCGCGGAATGGAGTGGAACCCTGAGCAGACTCAAGCACGGTGTAGTGATGATAAAAATACTTTATTTATAGTGATGTAACAAGGTGCGGCGAGCTTTCGAAGCATGTGTCGAGTAATGAAGGGACGTTTCCGCGAAGTGTGTGCCGAGACTCGCTTCATTTAGTGGAGGTCCCGAAAACGATAACGCCTGAAGCCTCGCTGCCCAGCTGTCCCACATGATTGCTTCAGGGAGTGCTTTAGATTTTGCTGTGCAGTTTGACAACTCGCTACTTTTGTTTTTTAATGAAAATGAATGAACCCCCAGCCCCGTCTTGTATATCAATGTTCAAGTTACACTGTTACTATCCTCTGCCTGATTACGTTCATGCCGATTTCAAGAAATGAATATCAAACAACCTGTCACATAATGATCCTATCATTTGGGCAATCATTTTCACACGCACATACTGTACTAAACACTATTTATCACAGTAATCCCTCAGTACTTCGTGGCTCAACTTTCGCAGTCAGTGCATCGCAAATTTTTAAATCTTGTTTTAAGTACCTTGTTATAGGAATACAATGTCTGAAAACATTTACACTCACCAGCCACTTTATTAGGTACACCTGTCCAACTGCTCGTTCACACTTAATTTCTAATCAGCCAATCACATGGCGGCAACTCAGTGCATTTAGGCATGTAGACATGGTTCAAGACAATCTCCTACAGTTCAAACCGGCCATCAGTATGGGGAAGAAATGTCATTGGAGTGACTTTGAACGTGGCATGGTTGTTCGTGCTATAAGGGCTGGTCTGAGTATTTCAGAAATTGCTGATGTGCTGGGATTTTCACGCACAACCATCTCTAGGGTTTACAGAGAATGGTCCGAAAAAGAAAAAATATCCACTGAGCGGCAGTTCTGTGGGCGGAAATGCCTTGTTGA
Organism: Corythoichthys intestinalis; assembly: GCF_030265065.1. NCBI lineage: Eukaryota > Metazoa > Chordata > Actinopteri > Syngnathiformes > Syngnathidae > Corythoichthys > Corythoichthys intestinalis. The sequence goes on along the minus strand of NC_080414.1, from coordinate 21,949,333 downwards.
TGCCAGAGGAGAATGGCAAGACTGGTTTGAGCTGATAGAAAGGCAACAGTGACTCAAATAACCACCCGTTACAACCAAAGTAGGCAGAAGAGCATCTCTGAACGCACAGTACGTCGAACTTTGAGTCACCTGGTCTGATAAGTCTCGATTTCTGCTGCGACATTCGGATGGTAGGGTCAGAATTTGGCGTCAACAACATGAAAGCATGGATCCATCCTGCCTTGTATCAACGGTTCAGGCTGGTGGTGGTGGTGGTGGTGGTGTAATGGTGCGGGGAATATTTTCTTGGCACTCTTTGGGCCCCTTGGTACCAATTGAGCATCGTTGGAACGCTACAGCCTACCTGAGTATTGTTGCTGACCACGTCCATCCCTTTATGACCACAATGTACCCAACTTCTGATGGCTATTTTCAGCAGGATAATGCGCAATGTCATAAAGCTAGAATCATCTCAAACTGGTTTCTTGAACATGACAACGAGTTCACTGTACTAAAATGGCCTCCACAGTCACCGGATCTCAAACCAACAGAGCATCTTTGGAATGTGGTGGAAGGGGAGATTCGCATCATGGATGTGCAGCCGACAAATCTGCACCAACTGTGTAATGCCATCATGTCAATATGGACCAAACTCTCTGAGGAATGCTTCCAGCACATTGTTGAATCTATGCCACGAAGAATTGAGGCAGTTCTGAAGGCAAAAGGGGGTCCAACCCGTTACTAACATGGTGTACCTAATAAAGTTGCCGGTGAGTGTTTGTACACTTTGATTTTCATATACGTATTTATCTACACTTACAGTGGTATGAAAAAATATCTGAAGCCTTTGGAATTTCTCACCTTTTTGCATTAAATCACCATCAAATGTGAGCTGATCTTTGTCAAAATCACACAGATGAAAAAAAAGTGTCTACCTTAACTAAAACCACTCAAACATTTACAGGGTTTCTGATTGTAATGAGGATAGTATGCAAACAATGACAGAAGGGGGAAAAATAAGTTAGTGAACCATCACATTTAATATTTTGTGCCCCCCTTTTGCAGCAATAACTTCAACCAGACACTTCCTGTAGCTGCAGATCAGTCTGGCAAATCGATCATGTCTAATCTTGGCCCATTGTTCTTTACAAAACTGCTGTAGTTCAGTCATATTCCTGGGATGTCTGGCATGAATCGCTGTCTTTAGGTCATGCCACAGCATCTCAATGGGGTTCAGGTCTGGACTTTGACTTGGCCACTCTAGAACGTATAATTTGTTCTTCTGAAACCATTCTAAAGTTGATTTACTTCTGTGTTTTGGATCATTGTCTTGTTGCAGCATCCATCCTCTTTTTAGCTTCAACTGTGTGACAGACGGCCTCAGGTTTTCCTGCAAAATATCCTGATAAACTGTTGAAATCATTCTTCCATTAATGATTGCAAGTTGTCCAGGCCCCGAGGCAGCAAAACAGCCCCAAATTATGATGCTCCCTCCACCATGCTACACGGTGGGGATGATGTGTTGATATTGGTGAGCATTACCCTCAAACAATTCAACTTTGGTTTCATCAGTCCATAAAATATTTTGCCAAAACTTCTGTGGAGTCTCCAAGTGCCTTTTTGCTAACATTAAACGTGCAGCAACGTTTTTTTTTTAGACAGCAGTGGCTTCCTCCGTGGAGGCCTCCCATGAACACCATCCTTGGCCATAGTTTTACATATACGTAGTTGATGTGTGCACAGAGATATTGGACTGTGCCAGATATTCCTGTAAGTCTTTAGCAGACACTGTAGGGTTCTTTTTTTACCTCTCTGAGTATTCTGCACTGAACTCTTGGCGACATCTTTGGTGGGTGGCCAATCCTTGGGAGAGAATCAGCAGTGCCAAACTATCTTCATTTGTAGACAACTCTGGTGGGTGACCAATCCTTGGGAGAGAATCAGCAGTGCCAAACTATCTCCATTTGTAGACAACTCTGACTGTTGATCGAAGAATATCCAGACTTTTAGAGATGGCTTTGTATCCTTTCCCAGCTTTATACAAATCAACAATCCTTGACAAGCTCTTTAGAGCTCATCAAGGAAATTCTTACCAGATGTGTGTTTTATAGTCGGCAGGGCAGCTTTAACCCACTCATCAGTGATTGGGCACAAATCCTGACTTAAATTATTTGGTAAAAATTTGGTTTTAATTGCTCTTTACAGTAAGTCTCCATAGGGAGAGGGTTCACTTACTTATTTTCCCCCCTACTATCGTTGATTGCATGCTATCCTCAATAAAATATGAAAACCTATAAATGTTTGGGTGGTTTTAGTTAAAGCAGACACTGTTTTTACATCTGTGTGATTTTGATAAAGATCAGATCACATTTGATGGTGATTTTCTGCAGAAATGTGAGAAATTCCAAAAGGTTCAGATACTTTTTCACACCACTGTACACACACCCCCACGCACGTATCATATGAGAGAATGAATATAAATATGAATATAATGAATGTTATTCATATTTTTTATTTACATTTCAAATTATTCTTTAATGTTGTAATGATAACATATGCATTTATAGAATTTTATATACAATTATTGATCTTATAGAAACACCCAAAAAAATATATGTTAAAAATGGGGGTGGGGGGTGACCCTATTTTGTGTTTTTTCACTTTATGCGGTTGGTTGCAGTTCTCATTAAAAGCGATAAGTGAGGAATCACTGAATATACATACAGTATGTGTTAATCTATGTACATAGAGGATTTGGTCAAACAATATTTTGTAAATTAATTCCTTCTTAACAGACACATACGCACAATATATACGAATCACTCATGTTGTTGACTTGAAAGACAACTGACTGTGATCATACACTTAATCAGTGGGGAGGGTACTGTACTCACATGAAGCTTCGAAAAATGAACCCTTTCTCGAACCAATTGGCTCAAGTGGTTCAGTGCCTCACGATGCAAATAAACTATTTGCAAACAATGTAGTGTAGCTTTCTGATTGGGGTAGTCGAGCTGGTGTGAGGCGATGAAGCTCGGGAAGGGCCTGTGGCGAGAGCAAATATGTCGTGAGCCGGTGATCAGAGAATTTGATAAGGACCGTGAGATACAACTGACGTAGGAAACAGACACATTGAGCGGGTGACAAGTGACATGGTCCACTGGCTTTTAAAGAGGGATGATCATCATTGCCAGCACCCGTGGCTGCTCCACCCGTCTGACGTCCAACCTGCAATCAGATTAAAAACACGCATACCTGCTCAAGGTGGGCCAGGTATCAGGAGGAAGGGACAGAGGGCCTAACAATACATTCATTTTCAATGTGGTTTAACAGGCATGACAACATAACTGGTTATAAGGGTGTGATTCAAACAAAGCAGAAGGAATCATTTTCTGCCAGGCACCACATCCTCATTAAATGAAGCGTGAAGCTTTTAAAACTAACACGCACGGATGTTTAATGAAACATTATTGTCCCGCTCTGAATTGGCAATGCGTTATCGCAGCTATCCAAATTGGGAGGGAAGTTCCCGCTTGGTGCTAATCTATTTTGTTCAGAAGTGTAAAACTACATGATACAGAAAAATAATCAATATGGAAAGTTGGAGGTTTTCCCTAGACCTCCTCTGAAAGTTCTGAAATTTCTTCGTCATGCCTTATAAAAGCCTCTACGTTTACAGTCGTGGCATCTTCACCTCCACATTGAGATGCTTGATGCAATGTACAGATTCTGTTTGCATTTCTTTGTTTTTCGTCCATTGCATCGAGCTTCTGTTTGCATTTCTTTGTGTTTCCTCTGCGCAAATATTGGTTTTCCACATTACTCTATCCTCTACAGTCTGCTGTTTCAACGCTGCCTTGTTTGCTCTGAAGAAACCAATTAATTTTCGAACACACTCGAGCGGTGCAACTGATCTTCACATTTCCAGGGATAGTTTAGCCTTTTGTGGGTTCAAATCTCTGTTACTGTTAGCTATATTATACTCCATTAATATTCATATATTAGTTGTGCAGAGGATCTCAGGCGACCCTTCTCCCATATTTATCCATTAAATCTATAACTTAGGTTAGGTTGTATTAAAAATACAGAAGGGGGGGGCGGCGAATACAGTGATCCCTTGTTTTTCGCGGTTAATAGGGACCTAAACCCACCGCGATAAGTGAAAACCACGAACTAGCGCCCCCCACACCCCCAAAAAAGATTGTTTGTGTGTGTGTGTGTGTGAGTGTGCGTGTGCTTAATGGATTTATTCACATTTAGCATTGGAAAGATATACTGTATATATTATATATATATATATATATATATATATATATATATATAAATATATATCTGTGGAGCAAATAAGTATTTAATCAACCACCAATTGTGCAACTTCTCCTACTTGAAAAGATTAGAGAGGCCTGTAATTGTCAACATGGGTAAACCTCAACCATGAGAGACAGTATGTGGGGAAAAAAAAAATAATCTCATTCTTTGATTTTTCAAGAATTTATTTCCAAATTAGAGTGGAAAATAAGTATTTTGGTCACCTACAAACAAGCAAGATTTCTGGCTGTCAAAGAGGTCTAACTTCGTCTAACGAGGTCTAACGAGGCTCCACTCGTTACCTGTATTAATGGCACCTGTTTTAACTCATTATTGGTATAAATGACACCTGTCCACAAAGTCAGTCAGTCAGTCACACTCCAAACTCCACTATGGCCAAGAACAAAGAGCTGTCGAAGGACACAAGAGCAAAATTGTAGACCTGCACCAGGCTGGGAAGACTGAATCTACAATAGGTAAAAACGCTTGCCGTAAAGAAATCAACTGTGGGAGCAATTATTAGAAACTGGAAGACATACAAGACCAGGGGTGCCCAATCCCGGTCCTCGAGAGCCCCGATCCAGCTTGTTTTCCATGTTTCCCTCCTCTAACACACCTGAATCAACTAATCAGGATCGTTATCAGGCTGCTGCAGAGCTTGCTGATGAGCTTATCATTTGATTCAGGTGTGTTAAAGGAGGGAGACACGGAAAACAAGCTGGATAGGGGCTCTTGAGGACCGGGATTGGGCACCCCTGTACAAGACCAATGATAATCTCCCTCTATTTGGGGATCTCACCCCGTGGCATCAAAATGATAACAAGAACGGTGAGCAAAAATCCCAGAACCACAAGGGGGGGCCCTAGTGAATGACCTACAGAGAGCTGGGACCACAGTAACAACATCAAACATCAGTAACACAATGCGCCGCCAGGGACTCAAATCCTGCACTGCCAGACGTGTCCCCCTACTGAAGAAAGTACACGTCCAGGCCCGTCTGCGGTTCGCTAGAGAGCATTTGGATGATCCAGAAAAGGACTGGGAGAATGTGTTATGGTCAGATGAAACCAAAATAGAACTTTTTGGTAGAAACACAGGTTCTCGTGTTTGGAGGACAAAGAATACTGAATTGCATCAGAAGAACACCATACCCACTGTGAAGCATGGGGGTGGAAACATCATGCTTTGGGGCTGTTTTTCTGCAAAGGGACCAGGACAACTGATCTGTGTAAAGGAAAGAATGAATGGGGCCATGTATCGAGGGATTTTGAGTGAAAATCTCGTTCCATCAGCAAGGGCTTTGAAGATGAGACGTGGCTGGGTCTTTCAGCATGACAATGACCCCAAACACACAGTCAGGGCAACAAAGTAGTGGCTTCGTAAGAAGCATTTCAAGGTCCTGGAGTAGCCTAGCCAGTCTCCAGATCTCAACCCCATAGAAAATCTGTGGAGGGAGTTTAAACTCCGTATTGCCCAACGACAGCCCCAAAACATCAATGCTTTAGAGGAGATCTCCATGGAGGAATGGGCCAAAATACCAGCAACAGTGTATGAAAAGCTTGTGAAGAGTTACAGAAAACGTTTGACCTCCGTTATTGCCAACAAAGGCTACATAACAAAGTATTGAGATAAACTTTTGGCATCCAAGAAGCAGACTTATTTTCCACCACGATTTGCAAATAAATTCTTTAAAAATCGAACAATGTGATTTTCTGTTTTTTATATATATATATATATATATATAGTATATGTATGTATTAGTGCTGTCAAATTTATCGCGTTAACTGGCGGTAATGAATTTTTAAAATTAATCCCGTTAAAATATTTGACGCATTTAACGCATGTGCGGAACGACCCACTCATGCATTGCCTCAGATTACAATGACGCCGTTTTTTGCACATTGAGAGGTAAGAGGCAGAGAAAAGCAAGTGGACACAGGTGTTCATTGGACTCCTTAACGACAAACATAAGTATCATTTAGTGAAAGCACAACAAAAATAATTTCCAATCTCTCAAACAAATAATGTTCACAAAAAGAAAAGTGCTTCAGTCTGTATTAATGAGGCCCTATTCTCACACAGTTAAACAACAATGCAAAGAGAACTGGCATTCCCGGTCAAAATAGCTATGCATAATACACATAAAACTTACTCAGACATTGTGCCATGATAAGGCACAATGGAAGCAGCTGTCAGGGTGGGGTTGACTTTGCCGCCAGGCTGACAAAGTTTTTAATATAATTATATATAATTATTTATTATGTTTTATTTTTTTTAATAAAAGTATTTATCCCAATGACTGTAATTTATCATCTGAGGTTAGTTCTCTTATCCAAAGCTATTTTTTGTAGGCATCCAAGGCCCAGTTTTTGTATTTCAATAACAAAATACATTATATGAACTTTCCAAAAAATTTCATATTTCATTTCAGCATCAGTGACTTGATCCTGGAGGACACGAGAGGCTTCCAAGACTCCGTGAAGATGGAAATAACAGCCAATTTTTTGCTTAACATTTCAGGTAAGGAATGCTTTGATATGATTAAGCAAGGAAGAAGTTGATTTCAAAACCCCATCCAGCACCTTTGCTGTGAACTCTCTCTATCTGATCTATTTTAAGACACAAATCAAGCGGTGTCCTCCATGCACGTCTGAGATGAATGGCTGTCGGTCGCAATGGAGACTGGAAGAATATTTGATGTGAAGTGATGTTGGCTAGTGCAGCAGCAGCTTGTCTGACTCCTCGGCTTGACCCAATTTGCCTCTTACGTGGAAAGGCCTGGTTGTTATTTTGCAAAATACCATACATACTGTTTATTGTGTGGGAAATGTTTCTGATCTACCTATAGCAGGTGAAAAGACGCAACATAAATAGACATGATTTTTTTTTTTTCCTAAATATAGTTTTATCACGTCATATGCTTTAAATACATTAGAGGTGTGATAGAATAGAATAGAATAGAATAGAATAGAATAGAATAGAATAGAATAGAATAGAATAGAATAGAATAGAATAGAATAGAATAGAAAGCCTTTATTGTCATCGTACAGAGTACGAGATTTAAAGCTTTGACATAATGTGCACCACATATAAAAGTGCAATACGGCTAATATTAAAACACAGATTACAGTGTATACAGATTGGGAATAAAGTGAATAAGTGACCAGCGGCAAACCGTGATGTAGTGATAATATAACAGTGTGCATAGGTGGGAAGTGTAGCCAAAAATTGAACTGAAGTAAGAGTAGCGTTACTTCTAAATAATACTATTCAAGTAAAAGTAAAAATAGTCATCCAAAAATGTACTCAAGTACAAGAAGAAAAAAAAAGTATTAGTTGAAAAGAATCCTTAAGTAATGACTAACATCGTGAGTAACTGCTCAGAATGTTTGAATTTATTTTTTTTTAAATCATGGTATATTTTTTTCTTAGCAAAATTCATCGATATGAACTGTTATTATTATACTGTATTATAACCTATTACATGACCATATTAGGCCAAAGAAATACACCAAAATTATGGAATTCAGACTAGAAAAATGAAACATCACCCATCCAAAGAGCATGAGTGCACTCTAGTGGAGAAAAAACATTGAAAAAACATTTTAAAAAATAAAATAAAAAAACCATCAAAAAACGTAAAGTCGAAATCACACAAGTCTGTACGTGGTAACCTGGGGACTACCTGTATATAAAAAAAAATAAAGAAAAAAAAACAAAGAACTTTGTGGATTATGTGGAGAAAATCGTATGAATGTATTTATTCTATAGTGCCTTTTTACCACTAACCCATGTAAGCAATTATGTATGCACAAAAACATTAAAATAGAATATTAATGATATGGCAAGATAATACAGTAAGAGTTACACTACTGTCAACAACAGGGAGCTGTGGGAGTGTTTGCCACTGTGGCAGCACAGTAGACAATAGATTTTTGACAAATATGTTGTGTTAGTTCACCTTTAAAGCTGCCACACACTATAGAACATTTTACAACCAATTTATTTTATGGGCTGCCTATGCCAAGAGGTTCGCATTCTTTTTTCTTGTATGTGGAACATTTTTTTTTATGTTTGCTTTTGAGCCTCTAGAAACCGACATTTGCTCTGGGTTAGCGATATGTCCGTGACAGTAGACTGTGCTGCACATTATTCAATTTAGCCCCTCGGATAGTGGGTTAGCACTTAGACGGATGATCATAGCCGAAGCTTCAGAGGTGTCACGGCACTCAGTATTTTTTCTACACATTTCAACTCTTAATGCAGCAGGGACATCACTTCCCAACAAAGCTCTTACCCACATGTTTGAATTCATTTTGCGTGGCCATTAACATCTAACACCGTTCCAGCTCCTTAAGAATTTTGTGCAGGCTAGCAATGATTCAAGGCCAGATGGCATAAATGGGTAAGGCGTGCGGAAGAGGTGAGAAAGATGGATGGTGTAATTATTGAATCCTTACTGAGAAGATAATTTCACATTCATTGAAGTGTTTTTCGAACAAATACTTACTGTAAGTAACTGCATGACTAGCATAGGATAAAATGGCGCATTTCAGCTCACATAAATACTGTGGTACCTCGACATACAATCGCTTTGACATCCAAAGTAAAATTTGACTCGCCATTTGTTTCTACATCCATTTGTTTCTACATCATTTGTATTCCCGCAAGACGGACGCACGGCGGATTTTCTTGTGAGACAAAATCAACATGGGTTCCAAGAATGTTAGTGCAGGTGGTGAAAAAAGAAAAAACGTGAGGCTAACCATTGAAATGAAGATGGAAATGGTAGAAAAATATGAGCGTGGTGTGCACGTCTGTGAAGTGGTTCGACAATACGGCCACAGAATGTCTACAAACTTCAGGGTTTTCCTCCAACCTCTGTTCGCCAGTCCTTATAAGTTGAGGTGATAATTATTATTGTGGTAACATCACCAAAACATTGCCAGCTTTGTCAGGTTTTTAATCATTTATTTCAGAGCTTGTGCAACACAACATGCCTACTGTCCGCCGAAGCTGAACATGAAAAGTGAAAGTAAAAAGTCCTCTCTCACTTTGTCAAGTCAGCCACGCGGTGTGTTCAGGTACACCACTCAAAACATCTGCCACATTAGAACCCAATTCGTTACATTACTACAGGTATTATTATTATTAGTGCTGCAGCTATGGATTATTTTAGTAGTCGATGAATCGATGAACTAGTTAGTTCGAATAATCGAGTAATCGGAAAAGGAACATGAAAAATTTAAAATACCTGAGCTGAGCCTCAAACGGTATAAAAAAAAAAATGAGGATCTATGTACAACAACAGAACAATTGGCTAACTTACAGAGCAAAAGTCTGCTAGCTTCATTGCTATAAAATGCTAACTTTTTTTTACAATGCTCTTAACAAATGGTTCAGACACATATTCCCACAAAAACGGCTAAATATGCCTGTAAACTAAATTATGAATGCATAAAAAACATAAGCTCAAACAAAAACTTAGCTTACGTTGGTCTTATCAGGGAGCAGTTGGATTCAGCAATGTGAAATGAGGCAGACCAGAGAGCAGCGTATCCACCCTAATCAATAAAACTAAATGCAAACACTTTCAAAATAAACCATTACAACGCCACTTTAATTAAACGAATACTCGAAGCAATAAAATTCGAATATTTATTACTAATCGAAGACTTGAGTTAATCGATTAATCGTTGCAGCACTAATTATAACTATTATTATATTATTATTCCGATTTTTGTTTATTATTTATTTGTTGTGCTCTGTGTAATTGCTACAGTGTTCGCAATAGTACCAGTAGCATTTGTTATGGATTTAGGGTTGGTTTTCAGGCTGTGGAACAAAATAATTATTTTAATTAAATTACAATTAGGGCTGTCAATTGATTAAAATTTTTAACTGAGTTAATCACAGCTTAAAAAGTAATTAATCGTAATTAATCGCAATTCAAACCATCTATAAAATATACCATATTTTTGTGTAAATTATTGTTGGAATGGAAAGATAAGACACAAGACAGATATATACATTCAACATACGGTACATAAGTACTGTATTTGTTTATGATAACAATAAGTCAACAATACGGTGGCCGAGAGGTGTCAGGCGAAATGCAAAGTCCAAACACTTTGCAAATAGAAAAAAGCACGAACCCAAATTACAAATGCTTTGCAAAAGAAAAAACACGGATGCAAACTGCCACAACACGATCCCCAATTCGTAAAGCGCGATTGCAAATTGGCAAAAGCACGAGCCCCAATTGCAACAACACGACAGCAAATGGCTCGTAGCACGAATGCAAATTGTCACAACACGATCCCCAATTCCTAAAGTTCAATTGCAAATTGGCAAAAGCACGAACCCCAATTGCCACAACACGACAGCAAATAGCTCGTAGCACAACAGCAAACGGTTCACAGCACAGCAGCAAAATCTCGCAACACAACAGCAAGAGGATGACCCGGAAGTTTAAAAAAAAAAAAAAAAAAAATGACACTTTATATGTGCTTTGTGACCATCTATACGGACCTCCATGAAGTTGCCCCCTCCATCAGACACAATTTTATATAAAAATGATGTCAATCGTTTGTGCTGCTACGGTTTTGTTGATACAGTATTATGCTTTTATAGATATTAATTTCGAGTGGTGACGTCACTCGTAGCTTTTCCTTAGTTTAGCTCCCGCGGCTAATGGAGCGTACCAACTCTCTCAATAACAGGGGTGTCCTAATAACTAGCACGATCATAACACAAATGTGGGTCAATTTTGCAGTATATTGGGGGGCCTGAGATATTGATTTCGAGTGATGACGTCCCTCTAAGCTCCTCATTTACTGCAAAATGTGTTATGATCGTGCTAGTTACTAGGACACTCCTCTGTATCTACAAAACCGTTGCAGCACAAACGATTAACATCATTTTTATATAAATTTGCGGGGTGGGGGCAACTTCATGGAGGTCCGTATAGATGGTCACAAAGCACATTTAAAGTGTGTAAAGTGTCGTCCTTTTTTTTTTTTTTTTTTTTTTTAACTTCCGGGTCATCCTCTTGCCGTTGTGTTGCGTGATTTTGCTGCTGTGCTGTGAGCCGTTTGCTGTTGTGCTATGAGCTATTTGCTGTCGTGTTGGGGCAGTTGGGATTCGTGCTTTTGCCAATTTGCAGTCGCGGTTTAGGAATTGGGGATCGTGTTGTGGCAGTTTGCATTCGTGCTACGAGCCATTTGCTGTCGTCTTGTTGCAATTGGGGTTCGTGCTTTTGCCAATTTGCAATCGCGCTTTAGGAATTGGGGATCGTGTTGTGGCAGTTTGCATTTGTGCTTTTTTCTTTTGCAAAGCGTTTGTAATTGGGGTTTGTGCTTTTTTCTATTTGCAAAGTGTTTGGCATTTCGCCTGACACCTCTCGGCCACCGTACAACAAGATGGCATGAACATTATTAACATTCTCTTAAAGCGATCCATGGATAGAAAGACTTGTAGTTCTTAAAAGATAAATGTTAGTACAAGTTATAGAAATTTTATATTAAAACCCCTCTTAATGTTTTAGTTTTATTAAAATTTGTAAAATTTTTTATCAAAAAATAAACTAGTAGCTCGCCATTGTTGATGTCAATAATTACACCATGCTCACTCATGGTACTAACCCATAAAATCAGTTGGACCCAAGCGCCAGCAGAGGGTGCCAAACACCAAAAAACAAGTAACAAGCGGACATTACACTGTCCTGTCATTTTAATCTGTTTGAGCGGGGCATGTGCGTTAATTGCGTCAAATATTTTAACGTGATTAATTTTAAAAATTAATTACTGCCCGTTAACGCGATAATTTTGACAGCCCTAATTATAATATAATTATATCAATTATATAATGTATTCTTATGGGAAAATCTTGCTCGACATACAACCATTTCCACTTACAAACAAGGTCCTGGAACGAATTAACTTTGTATGTAGAGGTACCACTGTATTGAGTTTATATTGTCCCATTAGAAAAAAAATCCTTAAAGTCCGTTTCAAATTAGCGGCGGCAAAGTGTAAAGGGTTCAGCGGTAACCTATTCATTGTGAATGTGGGGGGGGATTTCTCAGCGAAAGTAAGCGGTGGGTGGCCGATTTGGGCGGTACGAGACATGGGTCCCAAAAGAGAGTCTTGCTTTATTTTCAGAGCGCGACCGCGCTGACGTGAACGACGCTACCAATAGCAGAAAGGTAGGCGTACTGATAGTATCTGTGCTATCAGGCTGTTTCAGCTGACAGATCTACGCAAACCATGGCCAACGAAACTTTGATAAATGCGCTTTTTAAGTTTCGCGAGCTCTGAGACACTAGTAAAACTCTTTAAACGGCTATTATAATGCAACCTACTCCTTGAAATAGGAAAAGTCACTGTTTTCTTGTGCATCAGTAGAGAAAAATAAATGCATTGGTGCTTGGGACTATAGTTAATATGCTATCCCGGTTTGCGCTTGCCGTGGACCACTCTTCACACTGGGCTTACGCAAGTGTGAAAATGCCTTAAGTCATAAACCAAAGATCCACTGTAAGCATTGTCGTGGTGAAGAAAGATACAAAGATCCAGCTATAGCAATTCTTTTCAGTTCCTCTATTTTCCATAAATCCACTGCAGTGGATACAGTCCTCTCTGCTTTGCACACCTGCGTCTATTGGTCTCTCGTTCACAAGGTTGACTGCCGTGAACAAAAATGTTTGGAATTCGCTCCAGGTGAATACATTTTCACAAGCTAAGTTGTTCAGGGATATTGTCAATTGATAGTTTGTGTGAAGTGTACAGTGCCTTGCAAAAGTATTCGGCCCCCTTGAATCTTGCAACATTTCACCACATTTCAGGCTTCAACCATAAAGATATGAAATTTAATTTTTTTGTCAAGAATCAACAACAAGTGGGACACAATCGTGAAGTGGAACAACATTTATTGGATAATTTAAACTTTTTTAACAAATAAAAAACTGAAAAGTGGGGCGTGCAATATTATTCGGCCCCTTTACTTTCAGTGCAGCAAACTCACTCCAGAAGTTCAGTGAGGATCTCTGAATGATTCAATGTTGTCCTAAATGACCGATGATGACAAATAGAATCCAAATGTGTGTAATCAAGTCTCCGTATAAATGCACCTGCTCTGTGATAGTCTCAGGGTTCTGTTTAAAGTGCAGAGAGCATTATGAAAACCAAGGAACACACCAGACAGGTCCGAGATACTGTTGTGGAGAAGTTTAAAGCCGGATTTGGATACAAAAAGATTTCCCAAGCTTTAAACATCTCAAGGAGCACTGTGCAAGCCATCATATTGAAATGGAAGGAGCATCAGACCACTGCAAATCTACCAAGACCCGGCCGTCCTTCCAAACTTTCTTTTCAAACAAGGAGAAAACTGATCAGAGATGCAGCCAAGAGGCCCATGATCACTCTGGATGAACTGCAGAGATCTACAGCTGAGGTGGGAGAGTCTGTCCATAGGACAACAATCAGTCGTACACTGCACAAATCTGGCCTTTATGGAAGAGTGGCAAGAAGAAAGCCATTTCTCAAAGATATCCATAAAAAGTCTCGTTTAAAGTTTGCCACAAGCCACCTGGGAGACACACCAAACATGTGGAAGAAGGTGCTCTGGTCAGATGAAACCAAAATTGAACTTTTTGGCCACAATGCAAAACGATATGTTTGGCTTAAAAGCAACACAGCTCATCACCCTGAACACACCATCCCCACTGTCAAACATGGTGGTGGCAGCATCATGGTTTGGGCCTGCTTTTCTTCAGCAGGGACAGGGAAGATGGTTAAAATTGACGGGAAGATGGATGCAGCCAAATACAGGAACATTCTGGAAGAAAACCTGTTGGTATCTGCACAAGACCTGAGACTGGGACGGAGATTTATCTTCCAACAGGACAATGATCCAAAACATGAAGCCAAATCTACATTGGAATGGTTCAAAAATAAACCTATCCAGGTGTTAGAATGGCCAAGTCAAAGTCCAGACCTGAATCCAATCGAGAATCTGTGGAAAGAGCTGAAGACTGCTGTTCCCAAACACTCTCCATCCAACCTCTCTGAGCTCGAGCTGTTTTGCAAGGAAGAATGGGCAAGAATGTCAGTCTCTCGATGTGCAAAACTGATAGAAACATACCCCAAGCGACTTGCAGCTGTAATTGGAGCAAAAGGTGGCGCTACAAAGTATTAACGCAAGGGGGCCGAATAATATTGCACGCCCCACTTTTCAGTTTTTTTTTTGTTAAAAAAATTTAAATTATCCAATAAATTTTTTTCCACTTCACGATTGTGTCCCACTTGTTGTTGATTCTTGACAAAAAATTAAAATTTTATATCTTTATGTTTGAAGCCTGAAATGTGGCGAAAGGTTGCAAGGTTCAAGGGGGCCGAATACTTTTGCAAGGCACTGTATCTTCCCTATTTAAGTTCCCCTTTCACATTTTGTTCATGTTGCATTCCTGCCATACACATGTCACCTGCCTTGTTTCTTGTCTGTCTTGTTTTTCCAGTACTTTGTCTTTTCTTTGCACTTTTGTTTTTTTGTTCAAAATCTATGCATTCATTCATCTTCTGAACAGCTTAGGATCGCGGGGGTGCTGGAGCCTATCCCAGCTAACAGTGGGCAGAAGGCAGAACTGGTTGCTAGCCAATCGCAGGTTAAAAATATAAATCAATAAATATTTTTAGTTAGTTACCTGCACCCGTCTGCCTCATTTTGCCTACTTGTTCCAACACACATACGAAAGGTCAAAGCCTCCAAGTGATTGTCAATCGGTGTGAATTAGTGCTGCAACGATTAATCGATCAACTCAAGTATTCGATTAGAACAAAAGATTCAAATTAAATTTTGCTGCTTCGAGTATTCGTTTAATTAAAGAGGCAATGTATTGTTGTTGAACACGTTTATTTCGAATACTTAATACATAGGTACCGATAATCGGTGACAATAATGGGAAAAAAAAGAAAAAACAAAATATGAGTATTCGAAAAGGAGTGAGAAGAAGTAAAAACTTATTTACTCCCACCCCTTGTCCTTAAGTCCTGACATATCAGTTCCATTCCTTACATTTAAATATATACATTCTTGTTTAACACATATACAATCTCACCATATAACCCTGCATATGACCTATACACAAATGTTGTTTTGAAAGTGTTTGCATTTAGTTATATTGATTTGGGTGGATACACTGCCCTCTAGTCTGCCTTAATTCACGTGAATCCAGCTGCTCCCTGTTAAGACCAACATAAGCTAAGTTTTTGTTTGGGGCTAATGTTTTTTAATGCATTCGTGAAGTAGGTCCTAGGTATATTTAGCCATTTTTGGAGGGAATTTGTGTCTGAACCATTTGTTAAGAGCCTTGTAAAAAAAAATAATAATAAAATAAAAAAATAAAAATAAAAAAACATTCGCGTTTTACAGCATTTAAGCTCGCGGACTTTGCTATGTATGTTAGCCCATTGTTCTTTTGTTGTACATACATCCTCATTTTAAAAAAATTTTTATACTCATCCCCCACTGTCAGCCAGCAAGAATGCCGCTTCCATCTTGAGGACGGTAGACGCTTTGAGGATGACGGTAGGAGTAGGGGGACGAGGCTACCTGAATGCACACCCTGGATAGATGCGATGGAAGTGATTGTGATTGGCTGAGGGTTAGAGTCATGTGTCATGGTAAGCCAATCAGAGCCGGTGTTTTCACACACAAACCGGAACAGCGCGTGCGGCAAACACACACGCAAAACAGATGCAGAGGGATAGGCGGCAGAGCATTCAGAGGGAAATTGGTCCTTTACGAGGTGGAGATATATACACTATTTCAAGTCAAAATACTTGAAGTACAGTCGGCTATGTCTACTTGACATGTTTGTTTCAGGTTGTGAGAGTTAGATTTAATTGATTAAATCACTTTATAATAAAAAAACAATCAGCAGTAAACAATATATTGTTTACTGTTCATTTTTGTTGCACTTCAAGTGTAGGATAAATCTGTTGCTGGTGAGGTGCAATAAATATTACAAGGTTCTATAACACAACTACCTGTCCTTCTCTATTCAACTGACTCGAACACTGCTCAGAAAATTTTAAATTTTTTGACATACAACAACTTCTTTTTAAAGTAACAGAAATAATTACTTTCCCTGGTAACTAGTTACTTTTACTATAGAGTAATTCAGTTACTAACTCAGTTACTTTTTGGAAGAAGTAGTGAGTAACTATAACTAATTACTTTTTTAAAGTCACGTGCCCAACACTGTTAAAGATGACCTATTTCTACAAGTCAGAGGCCAACTGGCAGTGGTGAAAAGAGTTCATTCACGATGAAAGGGAGTGGCAGATATTGTCCGAAGAAGCCGGTGGGCAGTTTGTTAATAGAACAGGTGAACAACCAAGCAGACGTTCTGGCATCCAGCAGAACAGGATCTAGGAGTAGGGGGAGGAACAAAAGTGAGCTCAGCATCAGGATTACAAGATTCTTTGTTAGCTGAAAGTCACGTCGGTCAGTTGTCGATCTGGGGTGATGTGAGACCAAGGACCGGTTTAAGTAAGCTGCTGACGATGATCAGTGGCACCTGGTCCCAGGCTCACCTGCCTGTGCAATCAAAGCAGTGACACAAATACAAAATCACAACGAGGAGAGGGTCAGTTTGACTAATGTTATTCAAACATTGAAACATTTACATCAACAAAGAGTAAATACAGTCTCCCTCTACATGTTACTATGCAACAAATTTTGAATGACTTAACTTGCAGACATGGCAGATCACTTGAATACACCAGCCAGTTTATTTACGCTCAGTTGAATAACTTTTAAACAGTCAAGCAGTGACTTCAAAACGCTATTATGACTTTGAATAAAGCACTTACTGTACCATAAGAATTTGCCATCCGCTGATGTGTTGTGACTCCAGCCTGCTCTTCTGTTTAGTTGCCTTTCAGTGCGCGCTGACAGTGACGTCACACATCGACCATTAAATTTCAGATTTTGAGCGTGTCTGGTGTGCACGTTCCGCCCCTGAACAGTGCGTAACGTATCATTTGGACTATCATCATGTTGATCCGGGCCGCATCTGGCGTATTGACGTTAAGCGGGCGTGATTGCTATGCGGATCTGGCGAGCTTAGGCCGGATCCGTAACCTGCTTTTGGGGTAGTTAATGTGCACTTTGGACTTTTTTTTTGTTCATTTACCCATTATAGGCTACTTATTTATTTCCTTATTAATAAGAAACAAATGTCAATGGTTGTGTTTTTTTAGGGCTGTCAAAGGATTAAAATTTTTAATCGAGTTAATCACAGCTTAAAAATTAATTAATCGTCATTAATCGCAATTCAAACCATCTCTAAAATATGCCATATTTTTTTGTAAATTATTGTTGGAATGGAAACATCAGACACAACACGGATATAATACATACTGTACATTAGTACAGTATTTGTTTATTATAACAAATCATCAAGATGGCATTAACATTATTAACATTCTTTCTGTTAAAGGGATCCACGGATAGAAAGACTTGTAGTTCTTAAAAGATAAATATTAGTACAAGTTATAAGTTATTATATCATATTAAAACCCCTCTTAATGGTTTCGTTTTAATAAAAAAATTGTAATTTTCAATCAAAAAAATAAACTAGTAGCTCGCAATTGTTGACGTCGCCGAGCGGTGACGTCACATGGGCTCTCTGTCGTTCTTCCACAGTGTCTTTAACTACGTAAGGTAGTGATTGAAATACCCCACAAGGTGTCAATGGCGAGTTTTAAATTACCTAGAAATCTGGCCAATGAGTGTGTTTTATCCCTTGTCTGATGCCGAAGTTCCCTGTTTTTTGTTTTTTTTTTAGACTGGGTCTGTTGTGATTCACTTTCATTTGAGTGCTGGCTTCACAACGTATGAGACCTCTGACAGTTTGTATATCGTGACTAAATATTGCCCTCCAGTGTATTTGTTGAGCTAATGAGAAATGTTTGAATAGAGTTTGACCCATGTCTGAGTAAGTTTTATGCGTATTTTGCATAACTATTTTGAACGGGGATACCAGTTCTTTACATTGTTGTTTAAGTATGTGAGAATAGGGCCTCATTAATACAGATTGAAGCACTTTTCTTTTTGTGAACATTATTATTATTTTTTTTTTTTGAAGATTTTTTTTTTTTTTTTTTTTTGAGCGATAGGAATATTATTTTTGTTGTGCTTTCACTAAATGATACTTATGTTTGTTGTGAAGGAGTTGCCAATAAACGGCGCAGTCCAATGAACTCCTGTGTCCACTGTGCATGATGTCAGTCATTTGTACTTATTTTTGTTGATATATGTTACTTTTTTTTGCACATCATTGAAAAACTACAATTTCGAATGAAAATCAGTTTCTCATGTATACATTGCTACAGTAAGTATAATGCAGTAGCCTAATGCATGTTTAAAACCTGTTGTGTTTTATTTTGTGTTATAGGTCTAACTGCCAAAGCAGTTTTCTTTACATTTCTGTGGTTTTAGGAGGTTTAACCCCCCACAAACCTATTCAATGTTGACGATTGGAAATTCTCGTTGCGGATGAGACTCCGAAATCAGAAGCAAAACCCAATTTTGAACTGTGTCATGTGTGCTAACTATAGCAGACAGGCAGATGTCCAACACAATTTCCTGTCTGCACTGTGACTAGATTGTTAATATTGCTGCATGGTCACATAAACTCCATGAACCCGGTGACCTGTGACAAGCAGCTGCCGGAAAGCTATTTCGCGTAGTTTAAAGGAGATCATTTTCGGTCTTATTCCTCCTGTTTTGTTATTTATATTCAACACCTGCATGGGAGGAGAGATTTTGACACAACTGCGGAGGTGAAATGGAAATAAAATAAGGGGAGTAATTCCACGCAGATAACACTTTTCACAGCCTTTTGCACAGAGCCTCCTGTGAGATGGAAGAGATGTGTTGCATTATTCAGTTAAATGAAAGTTGTTATTTTTCCTTCTCACCGACCTTGTTTCTTCCTACAGCCAAATAGAAAAGTAATAAAGATGCAGGGGAAATTGTAATTGTTGGACCTGAAGTACTTTGCTAGCTGAAATGCAGAGACATTTTTTTTAATAGTACAATACTTTATCATTCAAGTTTTATCCAACTACAATGGGAGTCGGGCTAAAATGACTATAATTACCTGAGAGTCAATATTTTAGATTCATGTCTTACAATTTGGTGCTTCAAGTATTCGGTGCCTTCAAGACAAAATGTTCTTTTTCATGCAACCAGTCTTTTGTGCATCATTGTCAAAGCACCAACCGTCGAGTTTCATCATATTGCAGCAAAATAAAGTCATTATCGCCCCTTCGTCTTGTGTCTAAAGACGATGTGATCCCACTCTGAGGACGCAAGTGCTTCAAAGCTATCATAAAGGAGGGGAATGATATAAATGAGATTTTCACATGCGGGGATGTTCAAAACATGTCTAAGAAAATTGCCCTTGGACAAAAAGTGCAATACCCAGTTTAAAGGAAAGGTACCTTACAGATGAAGAAAGTTAACAATGATAAACCAACTAAGGTGTACTGACCAAGTCCTGTACCCGGTCAAGTAATGGTTGCTACAGTGTATCAGAAAAGTGAGTACACCCCTCGCATTTCTGCAGATATTTAAGTATATCTTTTCATGGACAACACTGACAAAATGACACTTCGACACAATGAAAAGTAGTCTGCGTGCAGCCTATAAAATAGAGTTAATTTATTTTCCCCTCAAAATAACTCAAAACATAGCCAATAATATCTAAACCCCGGGCAACAAAAGTGAGTACACCCCTTAGAAACTATGTCCATCCCTGAATGTCCAAATTGAGTACTGCTTGTCATTTTCCCTCAAAAATGTCGTGTGACTCATTACAGGAGATTACCATGAGAGCCAAAGTGCAGTGAGGGAGAAGTTGAGAACAGGCCGCAAATGCCTCTTAACTTTCTTTTTCTTCACACCGAACATAAAATACATGACAGCACACCCTGTGGCGAAACATTGCAGTACAGTTCCATAAGCCTCTCGCAATATGTAATAATTCCATTTATCGTGCGGTATATAAAAATGAAGACGGTAATTTTCCTTCTGCGATTTATCGCCTCGTGTACATGTGCACGCGTGCGTTTGTCACGTGCGTGCGTGCGCACGTGACGCACGCATTTGCGGCAGATGTGTGGCAGATGTGCTTGACAGAGCTGTTTAAAGTTCAGCTTCCTTGAGCCACTCTGTTTTATTGACTTCTGGGTATGTTCGTTTTATACATTTGAGTTTGAGTGACCATCATTTAATGGATGGAGGCAGGACCGAGTGCACTGTCGGCGCACAGCAATGAGCGAGCGGAATGAGGAAGAGGACGAACCTGTCTGCAAAATGTTTCTGGAGGTTGTTTCAACAAAGATGGCCAACAGAATAAATCTACGTGCACATTTGAAACACTATCATCCTCTCCAGTTTTCACTGCTTAGTAAGAAAACTGCATCGCAACAAGCGGAGCCTCCTCGTCACGTTAATTGACAATTAGAGGTATTCGCTTGATGTGAGAAATACAGACGACACCGCGCAAAATAGCGTTCCCTCACGGAAAGTGAAGTCAGCTACATTGCTGAAGAAATGAGACCGTTTTAGCTCTGTTAAATGATATGTGATACCTTGGGAACCAAATTTTCGTTACTGCTACTTAATTAGTCTATTTTTCTGTTGTTGTTGAAGTGCAATTACTGTTACTGCAACTTTATACCTATGTGCCTAAATGCTTGTTATTAAGTGCAATTTTATTTTTTCTTGAAAAAAGACATTTATTATGTGTTTCTGTGCGGTATTAATATTGTTGTCTTTTACTTGAAAGAGGCATGGTCTATTGTTTTTAGTTGTGATTTCTTAAAAAGTATTTTTTAATTTAAAAGTAAACATTTATTGCGCTTAAATGGGTGTACTTGATCTGTTAATATATACTGTATTCTCACAGTGTTATTGTAATTCGGTTACAAGGGGACAGGACTTGATAAGCATATGTTCCTCTCGTCAGCCCGTGTCTTTTCTTCGTTTTTTGCGGGTTGCTCATATCACATATTGCAACTGTCAATGATACCGATGATGAGGACAATAAATAAATAAATAAACGCTCCAAATTTTTTTTTTTTTTTTTTCTGGGGCGCAATAATATTGCATATCGCAATAATTTATGAGATAATTTATTGCCCACTACAATTTGTTATCGCAACAGGCCTACAGTTCCAATCAGTCATACAATAACACTCAACAGCTGGTTAACAGCATTTGCTAACGAAAGAAAAATTAAATTTATTAGTGACGCCACAAGCAATGACGAAGAATGTTTTTTGCGGAGTGTAAAGCTTCCAGTTAGCTGTTTAGCTAACGTACCTCCGGTGAACATTTCAAAATAAAAGCACGTCATGTTCGTCATATAAATACCGATTTCTGGAGTTAATCCCACATACTTCAGAATTAATATTATAATATGTTGAGTAAATACTACAGAATACAGATTCTACACTAAAAATAGCTTTCAAATGACACTCTTCATGACAAATATGATTGACAATGAATAATTGTTATCCTACTAGTATATATTAGTATACCATAATAATGTTTGAATTTTTTTAAAAATTGTTTTGTATAATGTTGGAAAGGCAAAGTCAGTTTTCTGAATCTGTTTACTTTCCATTCTTTTGCACTAGTAAATACGATCAGCATTTAACCTCATTGTTTAGTTGTGATTAATTATTGTTATTTACATGATTATATGTACTTTAATAAAGAATTTAATTGTTACAAAATGGTTTTGTGAATTCATAAGCGTCGACAAAAATTTTATTGCTAAATTCGTTAAAAAAAAAAAAATAAATAAATTATTAGTCGACTAATCCTAAAACTAGTCGGCTGACTAATCAGGAGAAAATTTGTCCTTTAGTACCGGAACATATTTCCTCCACACCCTTCTCACCTTTTTAACCCCTGACCCATGAAGAGGGCCCCTGGATATGTTCACCTTAGGCCCCAAAACTGCCATGTCTGCCACTGAGAATAGGGTTTTAATATTCTTGGACTGCTCCAGTGTGCTTTTGCGCAGAAAGTGAAACAAATTTATTTTCGTTGCAGCGCCGTATGTTTTGGAATTTTGATAGACCTGGTTACAAAACAGGGTGGGTCGGAGGCATTTTGGATTAGAAGGAAACAAAGCCGATATTGTTCAATTATTAAGTTGACTCACGCCTATTGCAGGAAGTTAGAAGAGATACAAGGATGTAATTAAACTAGAACATTAATTACTTCAGGAAATCTTGTAGCAAAAAATGTTGTTTGGCTCGCACCACAGTTTGTGGTAAGCAGTACGTCGGCTAACATGAGTCACGGTTCAACGTGAGCAATGAGAAGTGGAATGTACTATCCTTAGAGAATTAATGTCGCATCAAAGGCCTCTGATAATCCAAATTTACCACAAACGCTTGTAATTCGATAAAACGAATCATTCGAGCACCTTTGTATTATTCAGAAGCTCTGTGATTTTTTTTTTAGGTTCTTATTTTACCAGACTGTTTTGGCCAAAGACAATGTTTTTTGCACGTGCGTAGGTTTGTTCTCAAATCTTGGGTCGCTTGCTTAAATTGCAATGTGAAAAGGAACCCCATTAAAAAGGTGCAGACCAAAAAAGCGAACTATGGACTTCCTTGGTGTAAATAGGCCCTAAAATATCTGTTTTTACACCTACTTTCCATGCTTAATCTAAGGACCAAGTTCCAGCTCTATAACCAAACTTTTTAACACCAGTAAGCATAGTCACGAAATACCTTGATATTCTGTTACAGATTCAAGACACCAAGTGCCATATACAGAAAAGTAGACCCAGAAAATAACTTAGTCTAGACCATATTTTATGATACAATTTTACGAAAAACTTGATTTTTCAAGATTTGATGGAAAATTCCAAAACACAGGTTGGGTAAAATGAACTCAACATTTTAAGGACAATGACCTTTGATAAAGGAAATACAGTGGTACCTCGACATACGATCGCTTTGACACACGATTTTTTTCAACATCCGATGTAAAATTTGACTCGCCATTTGTTGCTGCATCCGACGACATGGTCAAAATACGACAAATTATGACAGCGCCACAGTTTCTTTGTTTTGCCGTAAGACGGACGGACGGCAGATTTTCTTGTGAGAGAAATTAACACGGGTTCCAATCAGGTTAGTGCAGGTGGTGAAAAAAGGAAAAAGGTGACGCTTACCCTTGAAGTGAAGATGGAAAAGATTAAAAAATATGAGCCTGGTGTGCGCATCTGTGAACTGGCTCGACAATACGGCCGTAGAATGTCTTCGATCTCGATGGTCCTCTGAACTCCGTTCACCTGTCTATATGTTAAGGTGGCAATATTATTGTGGTAACATCGCCAAAGAAATTCAAATCAAATTTGTTTATATAGCCCTTTACAAAACCCGAAAGGCACTCAAAGTGCTTTACAACAAAAACATGGCTAAAGATAAATAAAAGGCTGGAAAGTATTATACAATGACATTAACAAAAAATTAATGAAACAAAAAAGTCAGACAGCAAATAAAACAATAAAACCAATAAAATCCAAAAACATAACCCTTAAGCAATAAAACCAGGCTATCCTAATCTGGGGAAAAGGCGAGTCTAATAAGGTGTGTTTTTAATCGAGACTTATAACCTAGATCCGTAGTGGAAAGGATTTCATAGGGAAGGCTATTCCAAAGCCTGGGGGCAGCAACCGCAAAAGATCGGTCTCCCCACTGTTTAAGTTTCGACCTCGGAACATGTAAAAGAAGCTGGCCGATAGAACAAGGACTCCTGCAAGAGTTACTGAAGGTAAAATTTCCGATAAATAAGAAGGAGCCTGGTCATTAAGAGAATTAAAAACAAACAGTGAAAGTTTGAAATCAATTCTAAAATGGACTGGAAGCCAGTGGAGTGATGATAGCACGGGGGTAATATGCTCACATCTAGGTGTACCTATTAAAAATCGAGCAGCGACATTTTGAACAAGTTGCAGACGAGAAATTGAGGACTTGGGGAGGCCAACATAATTGCCAGCTTCCTCAAATTTCTAATCATTTATTCCATCAACTTGTGCAACACAACACGCCTACTATCGGCAGCAGTTGACGCCAGCAACAAAACATTAAAAGAGAAAGTAAAATCTCTACCTTACGCTCCATCTCACTGCCATGTCAGCCATGCGGTGGGTTCAGGTACAGCACCTGTACAGCACCTATACTATTCAGATTTTTATCATTAATTGTTTTGTTGTTGTTTTTTTGCTATGTGGAATTGCCATTTGTAATAGTACCTGTGGTATTTATTAAGGATTTAGTGTACATTTTCAGGCTGTGGAATGAATTAATGGAATTATAATGTATTCTTATGGGAAAATAATGCTCAACATACGACCATTTCGACTTATAAACAAGGTCCTGGAACGTATTCACTTTGTATGTAGAGGTACCACTGTATATACATTTAGTCCCCAGAGTCCCTGAGTTCCGTTCCTACACTGGCGATGTTACACGTCATTGTACTGTCCTCGCTAAGATGTTGGAGCTAAGTCCTAGCTAAAACTAGGCTTGCAGCTCTTTCCCCTTCTTCGTGGGAGCAAATGGCTCTTTCTCATGTGTGTGCCTGCGCTCTTCTTCGTGTGCGCAAATACGTTCTTCGTGTGTACATGCGTTCTTACTCATGCGCGGATGCATTACCTGCTCTACGCTTCCTGCGCCAAAATAAAAAGCATGCATTACGAAACAAGTCAGCATTATTACAACAAATTAGGGCTGTCAAAATTATCGCGTTAACGGGCGGTAATAAAATGTTTAATTAATCACGTTAAAATATTTGACGCATTTAACGCACATGCCCAGCTCAAACAGATTAAAATGACAGCACAGTGTCACGTCCACTTGTTACTTGTGTTTTTTGGTGTTTTGTCGCCCTCTGCTGGCGCTTGGGTGCGACTGATTTTATGGGTTTCAGCACCATGAGCATTGTGTAATTATTGACATCAACAATGGCAGCTACTGGTTTATTTATTTATTTTTTTTATTAAAACGAAAACATTAAGATGGGTTTTAATATAAAATTTCTATAACTTGTAGTAACATTTATCTTTTAAGAACTACAACTCTTTCTATCCATGGATCGCTTTAACAGAATGTTAAGAATGTTAATTCCATCTTGTTGATTTATTGTTATAATAAACAAATACAGTACGTATGTACAGTATGTTGAATGTATATATCCGTCTTGTGTCTTATCTTTCCATTCCAACAATAATTTACAGAAAAATATGGCATATTTTATAGATGGCTTGAATTGCGATTAATTACGATTAATTAATTTTTAAGCTGTGATTAACTCAATTAAAAATTTTAGTCGTTTGACAGCCCTACAAAAAATTTAAAAATGACTGGAGACTCCGGTGTCGTAAATTGGAAATCACGTAAGTCGGGCACGTCGTAACCTGTTTATTGCTTCAAGCGGAGATTGAAACCTGGAGTGTTCATGCAGCTGAGCTAAACATTTAGTCTGTCTCCCCAAGTTAGCATGACTAAAAGGAAGTGTTATTCTTTTTTACAGTGTGTACTTCAGTGCAATAAAAGTTGGGGAACATGACACTCATCCTCTGTGCAGGCACCTGATTTCTAAATATATTTTTTCTCATGTGACTATTTGGCTGCAAGTCAGACACACACTTTGGCACCAAGTCACACTTCCTGTTCTCAGTCAAGGGCCGGACATGACTGCGGGACCCCCCGGGGGTCGAAGTGAACCAGCGGTCCGGGGGAGGCCTTTGAACATCGTCCAGCTGCATCCTCTTCAAGGGCTTTCAGCTGAAATGCTTTTATTTTTCCTCCTACCAACTAATAGCGTTCAATGGCTTTTACCATGCACGCCTCTCTATTAATAGTGAGAGTAGGCACTGTAGATGAGTAGCGGTGGTCACGAGGTCGGAGGACTTAATGCCTCCTGCTGCATGTTTATTGCAGCCATACACAACCCATCACAGTTTCCCCTTGCTTGCTTAATGTCAAGCCTATACCAGCTACTATAGTCAAAGACTATTCATTTACATACTCAATGGAGTGCAGATGACGGAGAGCAGTATAAAGATGTGCGATTTGTGGAGCAACGCGTGAACCCATTAACTGGTTCAAAGTACACCCTCTCGTGCGCGCGCAGGATGCTAATACAAATTAGCGACAGTACCTCGTCGGACGCTAAGAGGCTTCGACAGCTGGAGCGTCTCCAGCTTTGTGAGTGGACAGATGGGCGGACGGGTGGGAAAGCAGGCCTGGGATGTCACTTGCTTTCGTTAATGGCCCACTGAGCTGTTAGCACTCTCTCTCTTGACAACCAATTCCTCTTGTGGTTATACAACTGTGGCGTGTTTTTTAATAGAAAATGTATACACTGTATGAAAGTCAATACAGATTTACATTACCGTTCAAACGTTTGGGGTCATAAAAGTGACCCCAAACTTTGCAGATGTAACTTGTATATAAATTAATTTCGGTATATTAAAGGGTATGACAACACCTGGGGAAATGCTAATACTCCATCATTTATCCATAAACGCGTGCCTTTTGGATTCATATCATGCCACTTCGTGTAATTACACACATCGCAACACCAAGAAAATGATAGAAATTTGGATCGATTGTCAAGCCAAAAGGACCCGCCCACGAGATCCCGGAAATCTAGCATATTGTGTGCGTGACGTAACTACAAGGAAACAACCGGCTCAGTGCTTAGTACTGAATGGCGGCGATGATCGCGGACAATTTTGTTTCTAGTTGCAGCGACGAAGCCGACCTAACGAACATTCTTCAAATGGTGACGAGGAGAGTTATGAACCTTTCTTTGGTGTTTTGGGTTATCAATTTGAGCCCAAACGAAAGCCAATGCAGCCTAATGAAAGGATCATTGAGAGGAGCAATCACACTGATGAAACACCAGCAACATCGTGTGGGAAACACCGAATGGTTTGTTTTGCATTTCTTTTTGTGAAGCTGATACACCGTGACCGCAAAATAATGTAATGTATAGAATAATTATCATTTATTGTGCTATCATAGGTTTTAGCTCTGCCAACAGACACAAATATGAATGGGATTCGAGGATTTGTTCTATATATTTTACGAGCGATAATTTATACATGTGTCCAGTCCTATATCCAATGCCTGATATGTTTTTATTGTAAAAGAGTACTCACTCTGGCCATTTCGAGCTTGGCCGCTCCGCTCCTTTGGTTAGCCTGGGGTGGTCTCATCAGAGCCAGTCGTCCTCTTTCTTGATATCTCAGGACATTTAGGTGGCTGCACGTGTTTGGTGGCTGCTTTCATCAGCAATTTCTTAGCAAAACCTGATTTCATTTGTCCATAGTTCGAATAGCTTTCAGGTGTAAAATGCGCACCACACAAAACCGTGCCGGAGGCTGGGTCTGCAAAATTAGCCCTCTTAGCACGGACGAACTTTACTCTTTACTCATTGTCTGCGTAGTCCAGCTCTTTTTCTCGCGTTCGGGAACTCATTAGTACTACATTGCGACAAATGGCTATTTGTAGACCACATAGCATGACAGGTTTGAACCATTTTAGCGATTTTTTGGATAAAACACGAACGCAACTCTCTCGTCGATAAACATCGATTGCACCTGCCTCGACCTTTCGTTTCCTTGTTATGACGTCTCCACCCCATTCGGCTGTTTCCGGAATACTTTTGGAAATGTTCATAATTTTGCGATTTTTTTTTTTTTGTTAACTTTATTAATATTTGTTATCTTGCCACATAACGGTTCTATTGATATCTCACAGCCCCTTAGTGTTTTAATACACTTTAAATGACATTTTCGGCCAGTGGTGTCAAATTCATCTTTCTCGCAGGTAGGGTTGCCAACTCCCTAAAATAAAATAAGGGACACCTCCTCAGTAGAGCTAGCCGGCCCAATAACCATCACCCTTTAATCATTTTTTTTTTTGTATGTGAAAAGTGATTTTTATTACCGTATTTTTTGGACTATAAGTCGCATTTTTTTTTTCATAGTTTGGCAGAGGGTGCGTCTTATACTCTGGAGTGACTAATGTATGAAATTACTAACACATTATGATTTATATCGTTGCTTGTTAGCATGTTCTGTACGCTATAGTTATCTCATTAAGTCTATGTTACATTAACATACCAGGCAGGTTCTCAGTTTGTTGTTTATGTTTCATGTAATGTTAGCATACCGTACACTTATTCAGCCTGTTGTTCTCTATTGTATTTTTATTTTAAATTGCCTTTCAAGATGACATGCTCAGGTGCGACTTATAGTCCCAAAAATACGGTAATAATAATATATACTGTATACAGTGAGGAGCAGAGGTATTTACACCCCTTGTGATTTTGCAAGTTCACCCACTTCAAAAATAGGGAGAGGCCTGAAATTTCAATCATATATGCATTTCCACTCATAGAGACTTTTTTTTTTTTTTAATTAATTAGGTCCTTTGTTAGACCAGAACTTTAACAACTACAATATGTTGCTTACAGTCTAAAAATGGGTCAACTTTAATGTTGAGTTGCATGTTCCAATTAAAATATTTTGTGGAAAAAAAAAAAAAAAAAAAATGTTATATTGTTATGTTGTTGTAAGTTGTATTAATTTGTTCGCATTTATAAAGGGCATGAAAAACAACTGTTGTCATTATTGCTTTTAATAGATTTGCAATATAAACACGGTATGATAGACTGAACAAAATGGACTCCAAATTTAACACTGAAAACAATTTTGATACAAATCTGGCCCAGATTGGGTAACCTGTGTGCCATATCCGGGCCATACATTAATATCGTGTCTGCTACTTTGGACCAGTTCTGGCCCAAAAATGGTTGCTGATCTGGCAAGTGACTCCCTACTGAGTTTGGGCCATTGTTCAAAAAGACACTGGGGCGGATCCGTTTTACGAAGTCAGGCCTAAATTTGCAGTACATCTGGCCCATGTCCGCTCCAGTTATATTTTGCTAACTGGGTAACCACCCACCCACCACCCATTTGAGTGCATTATTGTTACCTGTGCACCCCACAGTCAGCCATAATCCAACTGCTACCATGGGCAAGACCAGAGACCTTTAGAAAGACAACAGGCAATTGAGCCAAAATCAAATACAAATAAATAATTTTCAAAATCATACAATGTAATTTTTTTTTTTAGATTATGTCTTTATCAGTGGAAATGCATCTATGATAGTAATTTCAGATCTCTACCTATTTTCTAAGTGGGTGAACTTGCAAAATCACAAGGGGTGCAAATACTTCTGCTCCTCCCTCACTGAATATGATTATATACAGACAACAGCAAGGCCACTCCAGAACCTTGATATTTGTAATTTACTGGGGTTCATAAATATTTGAACCCCTGAGAAAATCAGTGCTAATATTTAGTGCAGAAGCCTTTGTCTGCAATTACAGAGGTCAGACGCTTTCTGTAGTTCTTCACCAGGTTTTCACATATGGAAACAGGGATTTTGGCCCATTCCTCTGCACAAATCTTCTCTCCATCTGTCAGGTTTTGGCGTTGTCATTGAGAAACACCAAGTTTCAGCTCCATTCAAAGATTTTCTATTGGATTGAGGTCTAGAAACTGGCTAGGCCACTCCAGAACCTTGATATGCTTTTGATGCAGCCACCCTTTGGTCAGCTTGGCTGTGTGCTTCGGCTCATTGTCATTTTCCTTTTTCCTTCTAAATAATCATATATTGCATATAATTTAAAAATAATTGTGGTCAAATCTAAATTAATTTGGTGCATACTGTATTTGAGTGATATAAGCACACAGAAAAACAAAAAAATATCGGCAATGTGTTTTTAATACAAAGAAATAAAAAATAAAATGAACATAAGTCCTGCTAAATTTAAAACTGTATAATTTAACCCTTAAGGTCCTAAGCCTTTTTTTGTGCCTGTTTTTGCCCGTACTCTTCCTTTTTTTTTTTTTTTTTTTTTTTTTAAACAACTTAGGTGCCTTCAAAGTCCCCTCAGTAATAACACTTTCTCAAATGATCACTCCAAATATGATGTGGAAATACAAATCAAATTGACGGAACACAAAAATACATGTAATACATCAGGGGTGCCCAAGTCTGGTCCTCGAGAGCCCCTGTCAAGCTTGTTTTTATGTCTTCCTCCTCCAACACACCTGAATCAAATAATCAGACTCATTATCAGGCTCCTGCAGAGCTTACTGATGAGCTAATCATTTGATTCAAGTGAGGTAAAAGAAGGCGACCTTGAAAACAAATTGTATACGGGCTCTCGAGGACAGGACCTGGGCACCCCTGAAATACATGATAAAAAAGTCCACAGAGAAGAACAAGGAAACAAATTTTCTTTCTTTTGATCATGCTTTTACTCAAGCTTCCCTCAAAAATGTCCTCTCCCACACGCTTATGTTGTCTTCTGGGATTGTCATGACAAGCGAAAGTACCTTGACCAATGCGATGAGTTTTTTCTTTTTTTTTTTGTGTGTGTTGTCATTGATCCGTCAGCTCGTTGGTCAAAAAGCAGGGGAGGCGGGGCAATGTCAGTACTGTATATTCTTGTCAGTGGCGGTCTTGGCAATTTTGGGGCCTAAGGCGAACATATCCAGGGGCCCTCTTCATGGGTCAGGGGTTAAAAAGGTGAGAAGGGTGTGGAGGAAATATGTTCCAGTACACTAGGGCTGTCCTAAACGACACATTTTCTCCTGATTAGTCAGCCAACTAGTTTTATGATTAGTCGACTAATCTAATAATTTTCTTTTTTTTACTAATTTAGCAATGAAATTTTTGTTGACGCTTATTAATTCACAAAACCATTTTGGAACACTTAAATTCTTTATTAAAGTACAAATAATCATGTAAATAACAATAATTAATCACAAATAAACAATGAGGTTAAATGCTGATAGCATTTACTAGTGCAAAAGAATGGAAAGTAAACAGATTCAGAAAACTGACTTTGCCTTTCCAACATTATTCAAAACAATTTTTAAAAAAATTCTAGCATTATTATTATAGTATACTACTATATATAATTGTATTATAATAATTATTCATTGCCAGTCATATTTGTCATAAAGATTGTCATTTGAAAGCTATTCTTAGTGTAGAATCTGTATTCTGTAGTATTTACTCTACATATAATAATATTAATTCTGATGAATGTGGGATGAACTCCAGAAACCGTTATTTATATGACGAAAATGACATGCTTTTATTTTATTTTATTTTGCTAAACCGCTAACCGAAAGCTTTACACTACAAAAAAAAAAACATTCTTCGTCATTGCTTGTGGTGTCACTAATAGATTTTTTTTTTCGTTAGCAAATGCTGTTTACCAGCTGTTGAGTATTATTGTCTGACTGATTGGAACTGTACTGCATTGTTTCGCCACAGGGTGTGCTGTCGTGTATTTTATGTTCAGTGTGAAGAAGAAAGTTAAAAGAGGAATTAGCCTCATGTTCTCAACTTCTCCCTCACTGCACTTTGGCTCTCATGGAGAGCATGCTCGCTCATGTGTTCAAAATAAACGATAGCCGACGTGCAAAGTAGCAACTGAGCTGTAAAAATAGCGAGCTTAGTGGTGTGAAAAACGCGGGAGAGCTAAGTGAAGCTAACGAACAGCTAAACGAAGCTAAGCGAAGCTAAACGGCGCTAAATGAAGCTAAGTGACTGATACTCAGTCGTGGAACAGTCCATTGTAGTGTGTGTGTTGGGGGGAAAGATAATATAAATGCAGCATTTAAATGGCTTTCTTTTTTGTTTTGTTATTTGTTTGTTTGGTATGCTGACATAATTATAAATGACGAATAGTTGGGGGTGCTGCTTGCTCCGGTGACCCAAGCCCTTGCTCGTTGGGGCAAGGGCAGCTGGTTGGGGGCCCCCTACTGGTTGGGGGCCTAAGGCGAGCCTACTTCACCTGAATAGTAGATCCGCCTATAATTCTTATAAAGCACCAGTATTCGTTCGTTCTACAAATACGGCACGCTTTTCAAGTTTCATCATAATACGAGACAAAGCGCGTCCATGTAAATCTCAAAACTCGACGCTTCACGTTATTCCCGGGATATCGCTCCAAGTGTGAAAGCAATGACGCAAGTAAATCCCACGTCACCTTACATGGGAATTTACCGAGATAAATCTGAGAGGGGCTTATGCCTGCCAATTAAGTTAAACTAAAAATTAACAGACGAATCGCCAACTAAAGGATTGGCAAATGGAACTATTGTCACGTCTGGGTGAGTGTCGTCATGTCTTGGTATATTGTCTCTTCCTGCTTTATTTTGAAGCCTCACCCTCCTGTTTCCACCTCACCCTTCCTGCAGTCTCACCTGTTTCTGATTATGATTACCTATTGTTCCCACCTGTGCCCCATTCCTCATGTGCTTAAATTGTTTGTCTCTCCATAATCTCGTGCCAAAGTGTCTTCGTCCTTTGTCGTCACTACAGCCCGCATTCATAGTCCAATATATTCTACGTTGTGAGTTTATTCATAGTATTCTACAGTTTTGTTCTTTTATGCCGAGTGCCAAGTCCTTTGTTATAGTATTCTACTCCAGTGCATTTTGCCTGGCTCTCTTGTTTCCCGTTTGTACCATTTTATTTCATAGCTTGTCATTTCCTCCTTCTGGAGCGCCCTCAGTTTGTTACTGCCTCTGATTATTTGTGTTCAATAAAAGACTGAATTCTGCACGTGAGTCCACTCGATTCCGTAGAAGTGTGACAACTATTTTGAGAGTGAATAAATCCGTTAAAGAAATTTTTGAATCTCTTAACAACAAATATTCAATTGTATTTTTTTATTTTTAGTTTTAATTTTTACAACAAAAAAAAACAAAAAAAAAAAAAAAAAAAAAAAACAGGGAAAAAAAGTTGTTTTTTTTTTTTTTTATGCAATCATGGAAAAACAGTATTTTTTTTTTTTTCTTTAATTGAAAAAACATGGAAAAACCTAAATATTCATATATATTTTTTTAAATTTGGAAAATAAAAATATTTTAAAAGCATGTAAGGTAAAATCTAAATCTGATTTCTCCTGTCCTCAATCTTTGCTTGAAGACTACAGACATTTAAATTTTATTTTAGTAAGAAATATGAAGTTGACAAATGGAATATGTTTGCAGGCCTCACAAAAATATGTATTTCTCCAAGAATATTTATGAACAAACGTTATATTTGGAAAGTATCCATGCTGGGTAAATCCTCGCTTGTAATAGACTTTCATTGCGAGTGAAAAAGCTTAAATTGTAAACGCTTAAAAATAAATAGCTTACGCAGCTTGTGTACCGTAATTTTCGGACTATAGGGTGCACCTGACTATAAGCTGCCATCCACCAAAATTCATGTTCTGTACTAATTATTCCTTCAGTTACTGTTCTAGTTGTGGTATTTAGCAATACTTTATTTAACAGTGGCGCCATAAGACTGTCATAAGACCATCATAATTATGACATGACACTGCCATGAGCATTAATGAATGCTTATGACAGATGTCATATTGTGTCATCTGGCAAATTATCTCTTTTTAATGGATGTAAAACATCTGAGCAGGACATAAATGGAGTTAGTGACCTCATTTGCCGGATAACACTTAAATGAATGCTTATGACAGATGTCATTAGCATTCATTTATGCCCATGATAGTGTCATGTTGATTATAACGGTCTTATGGCAGTGTTATGACGCCGCTGTGAAGTGAAGTGTTGCCTAATAACCCAAATAAATCAACAAAAAAGCGGCAGGATACAAAATGAGGGGGAAAAGTTATATTTTGAAAATAATGGTAAGTAAATATAAATACATGAATATGGGTTCAATGTAAGAGTGAAATTCATGTCAAATTGATAGGCTTACAGGCTTTTATGAGCAACATTCTCTTGTTTTGCTATGTGACTCAAGCAAAAAGTGTGATCATTCCCCCTTTTTCATCTTTTCTCCGAGGGGAAAAACACATCCATTATTAATGCAAAGTGGCGAGTTTGTGATAGATTAGACTTCTAACCCAGAATGCACTGTTGCTGTTATTTATCAAAACAACGTGGAGTTCATACACTCTTCATTTGTCCAATCCTCTCTTCCTATCTCCCTTCTCTTTGGCTTTTTATCCCCCCATCCCTCCAAGTGCTCATTTTTCACCGCACGACGGCAGGGCTCCAATTGGCGACAGCGTTTAGCCGCGCCAGCTGCACCCGCCGATGATGATGCCTAATCAAACTTCATTTTAACATCGCAGATGGCTCTTTTTAAAAAAACATAATCTTCGGCCTCAAAAGTGGTGATGGATGACTGTAAGGAGAGCAAATTGTATGAGGGGTTCAAATGGGAGTAACTTTATCTCCTCAAATGGTCTTGCAAGGGTTACGCTTAGTACTGAGAATTATCCCTCGGCTCGTCTATCTTGGAAAGTGTGTGTGTGTGTTTCAGTGTAGGTATGTCTGTGTGGGGTCAATCAAACAAAAAATAATAATACTTTAAAATTCCACTGAGAACTTATGTGTACAATCTCTATTCCCCTAATTCTCTGTCTATTTTCTGTACCGATTACCGGTTTCAATCTATACCATGGTATAAAAACGTCACGGTTTCAATACTGCAAACATTTTCCTTCATACCGTCCCTAAGGTATTAGCTTTTTTTTATGTCCCAAAAATGCAGGGACAAATTTCTTGCTTGCAACTGCAAGGCTCAACCCTCCCCCACCTGTTACTGCTCAGTGTCAGTGAGTCAGCTGTGCGACAAGATGGCTGGAGGAGGTGAAACTCCTGAACTTTTCCCCCATCGAAGATAACGAAATCACTGGTATGGGAATACTTCGGCAACAGAAAAGTTACAGACAGCCGTGGCTTACAGGAGGAGGGCCGACCAACATGTAAAACATGTTTGCAGAGGGTAGCTGCCGGGGAGGCAATACCTCCAATATGGTTTCACATTTATACTAGGGCTGTCAAACGATTAAAAATTTTAATCGAGTTAATTACAGCTTAAAAATTAATTAATCGTAATTAATCGCAATTCAAACCATCCATAAAATATGCCATATTTTTCTGTAAATTATCGTTGGAATGGAAAGATAAGACACAAGACGGATATATACATTCAACATACTGTACATAAGGACTGTATTTGTTTAACAATACAACAAATCAACAAGATGGCATTAACATTATTAACATTCCGTTAAAGCGATCCATGGATAGAAAGACTTGTAGTTCTTAAAAGATAAATGTTAGTACAAGTTATAGAAATTTTATATTAAAACACCTGTTAATGTTTTCGTTTCAATAAAATTTGTAAAATTTTAATCTTCAATCACAACATAAACTAGTAGCTCGCCATTGTTGATGTCAATAATTACACAATTCTCATGGTGCTGAAACCCATAAAATCAGTCGCACCCAAGCGTCAGCAGAGGGCGAAAAAACACAAGTAACAAGTGGACATTACACTGTGCTGTCATTTTAATCTGTTTGAGCGGCGCATGTGCGTTAAATGCGTCAAACATTTTAACGTGATTAATTACAAAAATTAATTACCGCCCGTTAACGTGATAATTTTGACAGTCCTAATTTATACCAAATTAAAGGTTAGGAAACACTCTCATGCGTGTTTCCTACCAGCTACGAGAGTCAACTCCAGCGTGTTTAGTGTGTCTAGCGGTGGTAAAATGTGGTGTTTTTTTCTCTCTCGCAGCTGTCTGTGGTGAGAAAGTGTGTGTATAATGTAAACATGATACAAGTCATACACACATGCTTTTTATGGAAAATAATTCAATTATTTTTGTTCTGATGGTAATAATGTTGTGCTGTGGCTTTGGGTTAACGGCCACCTAAAGGACAGCACTTATTTTAGGTTTATTTAGAATATTTCATTAATTTTTTGTTCTTTTTTTACAATTTATTTCAACTTAACATTATACTTACGTTCCAGTTTGCTGTTATGCATTGTAAAATAAAAATCCCGTTCAATTGATTTTTTTTTTTTTCTTCTTTTAACCCAGATATCTCAAAGTAACACATTTTTGATCTGTAATTGCAATGCCGTGATACCGTCAAACTGTGATATTTTTGCTTAAGGTTAGCATACTGTAAGAATCTCGTACCGGAACTTGCCTAGTTGATTGAGTGCATGACAAACAATGTTTGTGTGGGC
Source organism: Corythoichthys intestinalis (assembly GCF_030265065.1). NCBI lineage: Eukaryota > Metazoa > Chordata > Actinopteri > Syngnathiformes > Syngnathidae > Corythoichthys > Corythoichthys intestinalis. The sequence goes on along the minus strand of NC_080414.1, from coordinate 21,912,823 downwards.
AGACAAAGGAGCTCTGTATGCAAGAAAGAAGTGACTAAGTGATACGAATATAACAGTATGCTGACAGCTGACAAACTGCGTCACAACCTCACCTTTTGATAAGTTATGGACAGAACGTTGCAAGCTGACGTCGTGCAGAGAGTCAGCCAGAAGATAATTAGCGTCGCCCCGACAGCAGTGACCACAAACTCTTTTGCTTTATCCAAGACTGATGACACCTCTGGTCAACCCCTGGACAGCCCATCCAATCTGCCTCCCCGCACTTTCAAAAAGACTGAACATTTCCGTGAGAGGTCGTCACTTCGCTGGATGCTTAAGGGCATGCTGCTAGAATGGAACCTTAGGCCCAGTTTTCTCTGTTTGCCTCAGTTTTCATTGTTGTTCTTGTTATTTCTGACTCTTCTCGACTTGGATTACATTATTAACTTTTTCGAAAGTCGTTGTTTGAGCTTTTCTTCATATTATCAAAGTTAGTGTTCTTGGAGTAGGATAGCGGTTAAACCAACATGAACACACAGCATTAGGCAAGAGGTCAAATGCCAACAATTCACTAACCACCGTTGACACCAATAGACAATCAAACAATTTAGAGTACTTGTTCCTCCCTTCTGGATGAATGTAACAAATGAACAGTGGAAGGGCCCATTTCGGTTGTTGTAATTCTTAAGAAGTTGTCACGCTGGTATTCCTAGCAGTGGTGAATGCTGTCTATTGTTCCTTGTGGTGGACTGTTTTTGTGATGGATCCCTGTACTTTGTATAGTGATTAATTGTGACAACTTGAAATTTCCGGCTGTGGGATACAAATACATTTAATCGCAGCCAATCAGTTCATTTGTGATATTACATAAAAGCTGTGAGAACTGTCGGAAGGTTGTTGATCTGTTTCCTTAGTTTTATTGTTATAAGTGGCAATATGCTAAAGCCTATGGCTACGTCTACACTAGGACGGATAATGGCCTGAAACGTTCAATTCATAATACTATACGGCATGTCAGTTACACTAATTTACCTCTTGTTCGGATATTTTAATACACGGGGTGGAGAGCCGTGTAATTTGTAATTAGTGTACCCGGGCCATCTATGTAAAAATTGTAGCTAACGGAAGTGAGCGCACCATCGCCATTTTCTTTGTCTGGCATTACAGCATCGTAAAAAATGAACGCGAATGGTAAAGACATGGCTTTCCTGCTCCTCTTTTTACAACTGAAAGAGCTTGTAAATTTTACGCTTGCAAATGTCTGGAGAAGACATCGAACAACGCCGAAAAATGGTAAGCTTGCCGTTCAGAGGTCATACACGAGACTGCTCCTTTTTGGGCATGCAGAGTCTGCGCAAATGCAGGCGTCCCTTGCAGGACCGGGGCATTTATAAACGGACCTTAAACATAGTGTGGACAGTAGGGTTGGGCATCGTTTGAATTTGAACGATTCCGATTCCAAACGATTCTCGATTCCGATTCTTTTAATCGGCAGGGTAAAAAAATTGCAGTTTATATTAATTTCTTAACTTCTCAATTTTTATCATTGTTATTATTATTATATATTTTTTTTAATTATATGAACTTTCAATTCACTATGAATTTCTCACAAGTATATTTTTAACTTGTAGTGTATATAAACATCAGTCTTTGAACTTGAATGTGATGAAGTTTCTTTCCACAGGAGTGCACTTTCACAAAGATATTATTTTTCAAAAGCTCACGGAGAAAACATTTACACATATTCTTTTGCCTATGTTTTAGCGTGTCTTATGCTGCAGGCGCGTTTACATGTTATTGAGCTCCCACTAATGGGCTAACCTGGTGCAGAATATCAAACAAACAAACAAAAACAAAAAAAAAATTGTAAAACCCAGTCCAGATTAGCAGCGGGTACAGTTTGAAGAATCAGAAACTGTTTTTGTTAAGGAAAATGATCATATCTGCCTTCTCAGGCAGTAAGCGTGAGCGTTCTGGAAAGATAGTGTCTCCTGCAGTGGAGAACACACGTTCACTGGGTGTAGATGAAGTTTTAACGCAAAAGTAGGAGTAAGCGAGAAAAAGTCCCAAATATTACGTAAGGGTAAGGTAGCTGTGAGCCGCTACGCACTTTACATACATGAACCTTAGCTGGGAGCTACGACGAAGCATTAGTATAAATTATGTTGATTATAATTTGATCTAGATGAGGCAAAATAATAAGGATTTCCTTATTTGTAAAACTGATTCTAAAACAAAAGATGCTTTTAATACTGTTGATTTTAACGGAGGCGGCAGCGCGCAACGTAAAGTACGTAGCTGCTTATATAGCTATATTAGCCCGATGTCATAATACAACTTATTCTCGTACTATTCCATCCATTCATCCATCAACTACCGCTTAATCTGGGGTCAGGTTGCCGCGGGAGCAGAAGACAGACATAATTTATTGTTTTACTTACCTGGTTTGACTGGTTAAAGGACCGGTACTACTCGTCACTTGTATTCCATGAAGTACATCATATTGGTTGTGCAGCCACATTTGCATGGTATACTAGGAGCTGAGTTGCAAATGTTGCAGTGAGTGGACTGGTTATTTTTCTTTGTGAAGTTGAGCCAAACTTTTGAGAGCCGCCGCATCGTTTCAAGGTTGAAATTAGGTTGCAATGCACAAACACACGCTTCTTGTGGTTTTTTCATCTTGGTGTTCGGTGGCTATTTTTTTCTGAACAGCGGTCAGGGCACCGAAACATAGAATCGAAATTTTAAAATTCCGGTTCCGGGAGCATCGGAGTGTTAGTCCCAGATCCCATTGATGCTCAATGCCCAACCCTAGTGGACAGCAGTGAAGCCAAAACAACTGTTTTGTTTGACAGAACAGTATGGTTATATGGTGCCATTGCAGATTTATGGCGCATTAACCCCCTGAACTATTTTTAATTTGTCCGTTGTACCCTGGAAACCCCCGTCTACAGACGTCGCGCAACCGCTTTTGTTTCAACCCAGCCATAAAACGAAGGTAATTAATTATATTCATTATTAAAAAGGTCTGTCATTTTTACCTTAGAATCATTAATTGATGTCTAATATTTTGTTTAAAAAAAAAAAAAAATTTTTTTAAACGACTTTAAAATATGTGAGTGAATACTTTTTTAAAACTTTTAAACAAATTACGTCACAATGAAAAAGGTGTCAGTAAAAAAGTCACGGATATCTACCTCGTGACTACCCCTTAATTGTATTTTTTTTGTTACTGTCGCATTTCTCGGATATGTTAGACGATAAATAATCGATCCAAACAAAGAAAAATTGGAAAAAAAACGTTTAAAAAGGTAAATACACGAAAAAGAAAATCTCGGCTACTTCTTGATGTCTGTGATTTCTACATCGCGACCCTTGTTAAATTACCATGTTTCATGCATAAAATATCCAAAAAAATCAAGCTGTGGCCATTCACAGCTGTGTCTTGACACTCAATAATACATGCTACATGGAGTTGTTGGAGAATTCAAAACCAAAATGAATCTTCTAACTGGGCCAATTCGACCAAGTGTGCCAAATTCTGTGGCTCTATAAGCTGCCTGAGTCTCTGAAAAAAAATATTTCCTTTTAATGGCGAACAAAGGGTCGTCACGGCAACAGACAGAGACATGTGGACATGGGCCGTAAAATAAGTATTTCAAAAGGTCTTGAAACTACAATGACCAACCTGAAAAGAACTGGACATGTATTGGAAAAACGAGTGACTTTCTATTGCCACTAGTTGGCGCTGTAGGGTTGATGCAAATGACCCCTACAGGACCCTTCAGAGTATGACTCAACAAGCACGAGATGTTTGGCACAGATATGTTGTAGAAGTTATGACTCTTCAAAACTTGTGGTGAGACGAAATGGCTTCAGTCATTTTCAGTTCTCCTGTTGGACTCTTCTGCTTCAACCAAACCTCAGTATTTTTCATCAGGCACCTGAACACATGTCTTATGGCTCCCCTGATGCAGGTTTCAGGTGAATATATTTTTTTCCTTGGAGGAGGAGCCTGTTTAGTAAAAAAAAGCATTTCCTGTTCCTAATAGGGGGCGCTCGGCCTAATGGGTAATGTTTTAATGCACTCGTGTTAAGGGTGGGATCCCGCACATACATGCCAGATAGGAAAAAGATTGAACGTTGTGTCAAGGAGCTATTAGTCCTTTACTGAATTTGTCATTTTGCCGAAAAAATGGCCAACTGAGGCCCAGGTCAGACCCGTGAATGAAAACGCACCATTTTGAAAATTTTAGATCTCCTATGTCTCCTGAATAGTCTCACCAATTTTGAAGATGATCCAACTAACTCCCTCTGTGACAGGGTCTCAAATGTGCACCCTGTTAATTGATAAAATTTTTTACATTCGATCCAAAATACCCGATTTCCTGTTGGGTTTGGAATATGGGTTCAAGAGACTTTTTGGAGCAGTTTTGCACAAGGTATCAACTCCCCAAATTTCATTGCTCTACGTTAAAAAAACCTAATAGGAAACGCCTTTTTGAAAAATTCAAGGGGGCGCCACTGAGCCATTTTGTTACATTTTTTTGTAACGTTGCAAGATTATCGAAATCCACGCAAAGCCGCATGTATGTGCAAAATTGGGTGAGTTTTCGAGCATGTTCAGGCCTCCAAATGTAAACTGTACTACAAATGGATAAAAATTTCACATTCGATCCAAAATACCCGATTTTCTGTTGGATTTGGAAAATGGGTGCAAGAGACTTTTTGGACCAGTTTTTGCATAAGGTATGGACTCCCAAAATTTCATTGCTCTACATTGAAAAAACCCAATAGGAAAGGGCTTTTTTAAAACTCCTTTCTGTCGCCACTAGTTGGCACTGTGGAGTTGATGCAAATGACCCCTACAAGACCCTTTAGGGTATGACTCCTAACAAGCACGGGAAGTTTGGCGCAGATATGTTGTATATCTGCTGAGTTATGACTGTTCAAAGTTTTTTGCGAGACAAATTGTTGACGGTCATTTTCACTTTCCTGTTTGGACCCCTCCGCTTCAACGAAACCTCAATATTTTTCATCAGGCACCTGAACACAGGTCTTAAGGCTCCCCTGATGCAGGTTTGAGGTCAACAGATTTTTTTCCCTTGGAGGAGGAATCTGTCTCGTAAAAAAAGGCATTTCCTGTTCTTACTAGGGGGCGCTAGGCCTAATGGGTAATATTTCAATGCACTCGTGTTAAGGGTGGGATACCGCACGTACATGCCAGATATAAAAAAGATTGAATGTTGTGTCAAGGAACTATTAGTCATTTACTGAATTTGTAATTTTGCCGAAAAAATGGCCGACTTTGGCACCACGCCCAGGTCAGACCCGTGAATGAAAACGCACCATTTTAAAAACTTGAGATCTCATATGTCTCCTGAACAGTCTCGCCAATTTTGAAGCTGATCCAACTAACTCCCTCGGCAAAAAGGTCTCGAATGTGCACCCTGTAAGTCGATAAAAATTTCATATTGATCCAAAATAACCGATTTCATGTTGGGTATGGAATATGGGTGTAAATGCTTTTTTGGAGCGGTTTTGGACAAGGTATAGACTCCCCAAATTTCATTGCTCCACGCTGACAGACCTTAATGTTATCGGCCAATTTTAAAATTTCAAGTGGGCGCCACTGAGCCATTTTGTTACATTTTTTTACAAAGTTGCAAAATTATCGAAATTTACAATTTGTATGTGCAAATTTTGGTGACTTTTCATGCATGTTCGGGCCTCCAAATTGGCCGTTTTCATTTGCTCTGGGAAAAAAAAAAAGAAAAAATAGGGCAAAACAATAGGGCCTTCGCACGCTTAGTGCTCGGGCCCTAATGATGTATCACACATGCGTATCGGACAGTTTTGTAATTTGGTCAAATTGGGGGTCCCAGAGCGGAACTTCAACTTATATACAGTGGGGAGAAAAAGTATTTGATACACTGCCGATTTTGCTGGTTTTCCCACTTGCAAGCCATGTAGAGGTCTGTAATTTGTATCATAAGTTCTCTTCAACTGTGAGGGATGGAATCTAATACAAAAATCTAGAAAATCACATTGTATAATTTCTAAATAATAAATGTGTATTCAACTGCATGAAATAAGTATTTTTTACATTACCAACTAGTAAATATTTCGCCTCTTAGTTCTTTTTTAAGAACCCCTCCTGTTCTCCACTCATTACCGGACATTACTGCACCTGAACTTGTTACCTGTATAAAAGACACCTGTTCACATGCTCAAACAAACAAACTCCAACCTCTCCACAATGGCCAAGACCAAAGAGCTGTGTAATGACATCAGGGATAAAATAATAGACCTGCACAAGGCTGGGATGGGCTACAGGAAAATAAGCAAGCAGCTTGGTGAGAAGGTAACAACTGTTGGAGCGATTATTAGAAAATGGAAGAAGTTCAAGTTGACGGTCAATCTGCCTCGTTCTGGGGCTCCATGCAAGATCTCACCTCGTGGGGCATCACTGATCATGAGGAAGGTGAGGAATCAGCCCAGAACTACACGGCAGGACCTGGTCAATGACCTGAGCGAGCTGGAACCACAGTCTCAAAGAAAACCATCGGAAACACATTATGCCGTCATGGATTAAAATCCTACAGCGCACGCAAGGTCCCGCTGCTGAAGCCAGTGCATGTCCAGATACGTCTGAAGTTTGCCACTGACCATCTGGATGATCCAGAGGAGCAATGGGAGAAGGTCATGTGGTCGGATGAGACAAAAATTGAACTTTTTGGTCTAAACTCGACTCGTTGTGTTTGGAGGAAAAGGAAGGATGAGTACAACCCCAAGAACAACATCCCAACCGTGAAACATGGAGGAGGAAACATCATTTTTTGGGGGCCGCTTCTCTGCCAAGGGTACAGGACGACTGCACCGTATTGAGGGGAGGATGGATGGGGCTATGTATCGCCAGATCTTGGCTGACAACCTCCTTCCTTCAGTGAGAGCCTTGAAGATGGGTCGTGGCTGGGTCTTCCAGCATGACAACGACCCAAAGCACACAGCCAAGGCAACTAAAGAGTGGCTCCGTAAGAAGCATCTTAAGGTCCTGGAGTGGCCTAGCCAGTCACCAGATCTGAACCCGAAAGAAAATCTAGGGAGGGAACTGAAAGTTCGTGTTGCCCGGCAGCAGCCCCGAAACCTGAAGGCTCTGGAGAAGATCTGCATGGAGGTGTGGGCCAAAACCCCTGCTGCAGTGTGTGCAAACCTTGTCAAGGACTACAGGAAACGTTTAGTATCTGTAATAGCAAACAAAGGTTTCTGTACCAAATGTTAAGTTCAATTTTTGTGATGTATCAAATACTTGTTTGATGCAATTAAATGCAAATTTATTATAGTGCCTTGCAAAAGTATTCAGCCCCCTTGAACCTTGCAACCTTTCGCCACATTTCAGGCTTCAAACATAAAGATATAAAATTTTAATTTTTTGTCAAGAATCAGCAACAAGTGGGACACAATCGTGAAGTGGAACAACATTTATTGGATAATTTAAACTTTTTTAACAAATAAAAAACTGAAAAGTGGGGCGTGCAATATTATTCGGCCCCCTTGCGTTAATACTTTGTAGCGCCACCTTTTGCTCCAATTACAGCTGCAAGTCGCTTGGGGTATGTTTCTATTAGTTTTGCACATCGAGAGACTGACATTCTTGCCCATTCTTCCTTGCAAAACAGCTCGAGCTCAGTGAGGTTGGATGGAGAGTGTTTGTGAACAGCAGTCTTCAGCTCTTTCCACAGATTCTCGATTGGATTCAGGTCTGGACTTTGACTTGGCCATTCTAACACCTGGATACGTTTATTTTTTAACCATTCCATTGCAGATTTGGCTTTATGTTTTGGATCATTGTCCTGTTGGAAGATAAATCTCCGTCCCAGTCTCAGGTCTTGTGCAGATACCAACAGGTTTTCTTCCAGAATGTTCCTGTATTTGGCTGCATCCATCTTCCCGTCAATTTTAACCATCTTCCCTGTCCCTGCTGAAGAAAAGCAGGCCCAAACCATGATGCTGCCACCACCATGTTTGACAGTAGGGATGGTGTGTTCAGGGTGATGAGCTGTGTTGCTTTTACGCCAAACATATCGTTTTGCATTGTGGCCAAAAAGTTCAATTTTGGTTTCATCTGACCAGAGCACCTTCTTACACATGTTTGGTGTGTCTCCCAGGTGGCTTGTGGCAAACTTTAAACGAGACTTTTTATGGATATCTTTGAGAAATGGCTTTCTTCTTGCCACTCTTCCATAAAGGCCAGATTTGTGCAGTGTACGACTGATTGTTGTCCTATGGACAGACTCTCCCACCTCAGCTGTAGATCTCTGCAGTTCATCCAGAGTGATCATGGGCCTCTTGGCTGCATCTCTGATCAGTTTTCTCCTTGTTTGAGAAGAAAGTTTGGAAGGACGGCCGGGTCTTGGTAGATTTGCAGTGGTCTGATGCTCCTTCCATTTCAATATGATGGCTTGCACAGTGCTCCTTGAGATGTTTAAAGCTTGGGAAATCTTTTTGTATCCAAATCCGGCTTTAAACTTCTCCACAACAGTATCTCGGACCTGCCTGGTGTGTTCCTTGGTTTTCATAATGCTCTCTGCACTTTAAACAGAACCCTGAGAGTATCACAGAGCAGGTGCATTTATACGGAGACTTGATTACACACAGGTGGATTCTATTTATCATCATCGGTCATTTAGGACAACATTGGATCATTCAGAGATCCTCACTGAACTTCTGGAGTGAGTTTGCTGCACTGAAAGTAAAGGGGCCGAATAATATTGCACGCCCCACTTTTCAGTTTTTTATTTGTTAAAAAAGTTTAAATTATTCAATAAATGTTGTTCCACTTCACGATTGTGTCCCACTTGTTGTTGATTCTTGACAAAAAAATTAAATTTCATATCTTTATGTTTGAAGCCTGAAATGTGGCGAAAGGTTGCAAGATTCAAGGGGGCCGAATACTTTTGCAAGGCACTGTATTTAAAAATCATACAGCGTGATTTTCTGTTTTTTTTGTATTAGATTCCGTCCCTCACAGTTGAAGAGAACATATGATACAAATTACAGACCTCTACATGCTTTGCAAGTGGGAAAACAAGCAAAATCGGCAGTGTATCAAATACTTGTTCTCCCCACTGTATATATTTCACACATGTGAAAGAAAAATGTGAAATCAAACTCTGAAAGAACATGTGAATATAGGATCACCCCAAAGAAGCGAATGAAGCTTAAACAAGTCGGCACAGACATAGACACAGAGATATAACTATATCAACAACATACTGTATAAAGTTCTGGCATTCTGTAGACTGCTGATCTTGCTCTGTAGCTTAATCATATATTAAAAACAATGGAGCACAGTCATTTTTAGGGGACCAGTGGCATCAACAGGGACACAATTTAAAAAAAAACTGGTTTTCAAGTGCCCTTTCCACTGCATAGATCTTCTTGTAACATTTAATTGATTTGTCTGATAAGATCTCTTTTACTTTCCAGCATTAGTCAACCTAACAATGAAGCAAAATCAGTTTTGTTTCCTTCTAATCCATATTCTGAGGAATACACACCCTCTAGTGAATTCAAACATACCAATTCCAAAACATACGACGTTAGCACTATAATCAATTTGCATCACTTTCTGTGCGTAAGCACACTGGAGCAGTACACGAATATAGACATCCTGGCCTAAAATGCCCTTTCGCCTGCTGTAGAACTTCACTGTATAGATTTAAATAGCAAGTGAAAATGGAGGTATAAGGGTTCATATACTACATGTCATGGTTAGGTTAGGTTCTGCCAGAGGCATGTAGAAAGAGAGTCGCGACACTCACATAGGGATCCATTATATGATTTCACTTCCGGGGCCCTATGGGTTATGGAGCCTGGAATAGTTCATCGCTTCAACGAGGGCGGACCCCATTCATTTGAATGGCTGGCTGCCAAGTACTATGTTCGGAGGAACACGGAGTTCAGAATGTTTGTCATTTAATTCTCGAGGTAAGCGGGGGTTTAATTCGTCAGTGGAGTTGATTTCAACAAATTCTGTGCAGTTAGTTGTTTGTTGATTTAGCTCGTAACTGACTAGCCTCATAGTTGGCAATATTTACGCGAAATAAATGCTACCTGCACGTTTTTTTGCCTTTAACCAAGACTCGGGACTTTTTTTATGTCCATATCTATGAAGAATTCGGGGATTTAAGCATTTATTCAAAATAATTTTTGCCAGAAAAGCTCTGTTTACACCAGGCGGTCGCTAGCCTCATTCGCCAACAGAGTAGCATTGTACTTTGACATATACGTAAAATAAACGCAAATTGCACGGTTTCTTTACTTTTGACAAAGAATTGAGACTGTTTTACGTCCATACCTATGAAGAATTCGGGGATTTAAGCGTTTATTCACAAGAATTTTCGCCAGAAAAGCTCTGTTTACATCAGGCTGCCGCTAGCCTCATTCACTAACGGTATATAGCGTATAAAAATAATACAGGGCTATTCTATTCTATATTAAGTTGTGATTGTATATAGAATTTATGAATAATATATTTACATATTATTTATAATTGATCCTGCATGTTTTCCTCAAGTATTAAGTTTCTGATGTTAAATTGAGTGATTTATTAGCTGTTGAAAACTTGCAGTAAATTTAAAAAAAATTAAGTTGCTATTTTGGTCCAAAACTTATGATATGTTAAATATTGCTATTGATCCTGAAAATATAGGCGATTATCTCTGCATTGGGTGATTTTTTTTTTTTTTTTTTTGTGCATCTAGTGTAAAATCAGAGACTTTTATAGCCATTTTAAGTTTTGTAAAAAAAATAATTAATCGGGATTTTATAAGGGAACGACTTTGAATTTTTTTATGCCGCTGCTCAAGGAGATTCATACATTGCTAAAGTAGATGCCTGTTTTGGTTTTAGGTCGGTAGCAGCTTTGGTTTTCAAAATTTTTGAAGTTTTTGAATATAGGCGCCCTATGAATCGGCCCCGTTTCCCGTGTCCTGTCAATAGCTTATGAATTAGGGTTAGGGTTAGGGTCCTGCTTTTGTTCTTCATCTTCCTTGCCTGCCCATGCGTATTTTGCTGTTGAGCTGATTTTTCCCAGCAGTTTTCGGTTGCTCAACAAATTTTTGAAATTGTATTGCACTGAACGGGACGGTATGTGAGGGGTTATTTTGCAGCTCATCTGTCAAGATGCACGTGCTCTTTGCATTTTCAGAGGTTGATGGAACACTGCTCTGACGTGTTTTCTCTGTTACTGAGCACAGCATGAAAAAAAAAAAAAAAAAAAACCCACTGGGCAGGCTCTCTGGGAACACGTCACGGACAGCACAGTACTCTGTGCAAAGTGACACTCAATTTCAACACACGCTTGTTGATCCCGCTAAAAGTACATTTTCATAAATTTGTAAAACCCCGGCGGACGCTCCGGACAGGATGTAAAAACTGGACATGTCCGGGCAAAAGAGGACGTTTGGTCACCCTAATATATATAAATAATATATGGATGGTGGAAAACACTCCGGTGACTGCAAGTTCCACTCCGAGACCCCCAATATGGCCATCTTTCAAAAATTGTGCGATATGCATGTGTGATACATCATTGGAAAGCTTTAAATCTTAATTTTCTGGGGGAAGAAAATATTTGAACAGGAGGGCATTTAAAAAAATGTAAACAGCCAAACCCTATCTGGAGGTGACAGCACTCAAGAGCAGAATTAAAGACGCCATGACTTTAACGAGATATTATCGTGTACATACCTTTTTTCGATCCAAAAACTCCATGTGGCATGTAATAGTGTCAAGACACAGATGTGAATGGCCACAGTCGGATTTTGGGGGGGATTTATGGGTGAAACATGGTAATATAACAAGGGTCGCGATACAGAAATCGCAGACATCAAGGAGTCTTCGAGATGTTCTTTTTAATATATTTACCCTTTTAAACATTTTTTTCAATTTTTCTTTGTTTGGATCAATTATTTATCATCTAACATATGGGGGGAAATGCGACAGTAACAAAAAAAAATACAATTAAGCCATAGTTATAAAGTAGTTATCCGTGACTTTTTTACAGACACCATTTTTTTCATTGTGACGTAATTCGTTTAAAAGTTTAAAATATGCGATTGAATACTTTTTTTAAGTTGTTGTTTTTTTTTTTTTTTTAAACAAAATAGACATCAAATAATTATTCTAAGCTAAAAATGACAGACATTTTGAAGAATAAATATAATTACCTTCGTTTAATGGCTAAGTTGAAACAAAAGCGGTTGCACGAAGTCTGTAAACAGGGGTTTCCAGGGTAAAACGGAAAAATTAAAAATTAGTTTGAGGGCTAAATGCGCCATGAATCTGCTATGGCAGCATATAGACATACTGTTCTACCAAACACTATAGTTGTTTTGGCTTAAAATATATAAATATAAATTCTTTGAAAGAGGAGTGCATGAGAAGAAAATGCTTTTTCAGTCTGTTTTCCGCCATATACATGAGTGATTTCTTTTTGCTGACACTGCGTTTCGGGATCATCAACTTGTTTTGCCCCCTCCCCCCCTCCACAAAATTTAAGAAAAAAAAAACTCCGCCTTTGGTTTTCCTACATTTGGGCACACCTTGCCTCCGAACTCTGACACTACACTGATTGTCATGTCACTATCATCAAGAATGGTTACATATCAATTACAGTATAAAGCAAAATGCTTAATTTATTCTATCATGATTTTCAGTTAAAAGATGATAAGAATAGGAAGAAAATACACAATTAAATTAATGGTTACCAAAGCACTATAATGTGTTATTTTCCAATTGTGGTAACCACAGCTGCCAGGATTTTTACCGTAACAGTAAGGGTTTTATTTTTAAATGTATTAACAATAAAATTACAGTAAACTTGATAGATTTACTTGAAGTACCGGAAAGGAGACAAATGAAGTTGACTGAAAGACACACCTGCAATGTCAAAACCACCCTCCCAACTCTCAATGTATAAAATCCTTTTGTCCTGACTAGACATAACTTAATCTGGTTGAACCTGTGCTAATTTCACATTATATACTTGGTATATATATATTTTTTAAACCCTTTTATTTTAAGACATTTAGTAAATTGTACTAAAACTGTTAGTGTTTAGGGAAAAAAACCAGTTTTTCTAGTGCATTCTCTCTTAATCCTATTTTGTGTCATGAAGATCCCTGCAGAGCAAGAGGCTCAAAAACTACCGAACAACTTCAGGTAAGCACTCAATTTAAGTTTGTCTTTTATCTATTTTTCCCTATACTTTTTAACCAAACATTTCTACATCACATGTACATTGGTACAAAATCAATCTTTTCTTCTCCTGTATAGTCTCTAACAAAATAATAATAAATAAAAATACCATCACCTTTAGATGAAGCCCTAAGATAATAACCATGTGCATTTCTATACTTCAATTATCAATTGATGGAAGAAGAGATATTTATTCATTTAAACTGGAAGAGCAGACCTCCCAGTTAAAATTGATGGACATTCGTTTCATGTTAATCAAAAGAAATTTCCACACATTTTGACTTTGCCTACTTATATATTTTTTTTCTGTTGTGAAGTTCTGGCCTTTTTTCATATTTTCAGGCTATAAAATCAAGTATCTCATAACTGTTACCACTGTAAGACAAACAAGCAAAGAAAAAAAAGCAGAAAAATATCTAATAGCGAAACATAGTTAATTAATTCAATTTAACCTGAAAGGAAGAGGCAAGAAGAAATATTATTTAATGCCACCCCATTTTTTTTAATATGTTTAAAGTAGTGGTTCTTAACCTTTCTAAAGGTACCGAACCCCACAAGTTTTACATGTGGATTCATTGAACCCTTCGGCATATGCAGAGATTTAGGGGGGGGGGGCGGGGGGGGCATCTCCCCCACCCCGCCCCCCGGTGGCCGAAAAATATCACTGCATGTAATTGACTTTCCTATATTTGAATTGAAAATTTGAAATTAAGACTTTGCCGGTAAAATGTTGTCTGTAAAAGAAGTAAAGCAATAAAAGAACAAAAAATATTTTCTATAATGGCTCAAAATTATTTTTTGAATGGATCATGTGACTAGCGGCTAATAGACGGTCATTTGTTTTGCTTAGCCAAAACCACCTGAGGATAGAAGAGGCAAGATGAGTATATGCAATTTTTTTCAAACCTAAGCTTTCACATGGGTGTGAGTGACTGGAAAAACTTGGCATTAAATTGGATATCTATGCATAACGCAAAAATCGAAGAAAAATCGAGAAAAACGTGCGCTCACACTCACATAGCTCGAATGCTTCAATTTATGAACATGGGCTTAGCTTCTAATCGAGCATTTATCTCGTAAGTTAATTTTATTGCTAAAACTCCGCCTATGCCCTTCGGAATAGGTTATCAAAACCGATATATCTAAGCTAGGAAGCTAATAATTTAGCAAATTCCTATTCAAAATTCATCTCATTTTGACAGCATGTCTTATAAACAGGTCAAAATTTGTGACCGCACTGCCCATTGTTCTGTTGTATTTCCTCATACCAAGTGCGGTTCAACGTTCCACTGAGAAACCCAGTTCCTCCTCCCATCAGATCAAGGACTAGCAGTTGAAAAAAATGGATTAGGCCTGTACATTGGAAGCAAACCAGTCCAAAACCTGGTCTAAAAAGCCACTATGCCTGGATTTAATCAGCGTACGAAAATAGGGCTCTGCATTTCTTTACCTTCGCCGAACCCCCTAGACTCACTCACCGAACCCCTGGGGTTCAATCGAACCCAGGTTAAGAACCACTGGTTTAAAGGGATGATACAGGATATTTATAATTAATTTAAAATACTCTTCGACTCCATGCATGCTCCACCAAAGCCCTGATGAGGACACAGAGCCCTGGAATTTTAAATGACTGCCCCAAAAAAGCATTTTTACTTACTTTCAAAAGATTTTGAGGTAAACACATGCCTGTGTACCATAGGCGGAGTTTGACTTTTAGGGCAGGGGGCACACAACATTTTGATGACTCCGAAACGTAGTGTCAGCAATAAAATTACCTTACAACAATATTTATAATATTAAGTTGAAAATGAGCGTTTTTTTTTTGTTTCTTGAGGGGAATTCTAAATCAGCTATACCTTTCGACAAGATCGCCATCCACTGAATATAGTACGCCCGTCGGTGTCGTGCCAGAGTAGTTACCCCCGTCAAAAACTGTATCACCTGGGCAGAGACACTGCGGTGCACTGATTTGCTTGATTTCCATGTTTTGGTGATGTAGTTATGTACGAGGTTTTAATACATGGCCCACCCATAAATACGTATAACGTAACATACGTACTGACCGTAAAAAAAGGCACCGTTTTCATCGTAGGATGACCTATTAATGTTATTACTGTAATTCAAGTCCTGTATAAAGTTTCTCCAGTTTAACGAACGTCGATGTATAACTGTGGTTCTTTTCTGGCTTTAATTACCGTATTGGCCCGAATATAAGACGGTGTTTTTTGCATTGAAATAAGATTGAAAAAGACGGGGTCGTTTTATATTCGCGGTCTAGACATTATACCCATTCACGACGCTAGATGACGCCAGATATCATTGAAGCGATGTTCTGTTAGGACAAATCTCAGCTACTCTCCCCATTCACGACGCTAGATGGCGCCAGATATCATTGAAGCGATGTTCTGTCATGACAGATCTCAGCTACTAGTTTAACCAGTTTGCATTATTTTATTGGAATGTTTTTCCTTATTCAGAATTGTTTCAAGACTACAGTTACAGTTAGACTTCACTTTGATGGTTAAAGCAGTTATTGCAATTTTGTTGTTTTATCACAATAGATTGGTTTATTTACATTTCAAAAACCAGAAGCCATTCATTTACGAATGGAATGTGATTGCACTTTAGTTTACATATTTAAATGTTCAGATATTAAGATTTGAATGAGGCAAAATAACATGCTTTTTCTCTCAAATATGTTGTTATAATCATTTGTTTCAGATTTACTGGAATTATTTTCTGTATAAAAATTAATTTGGTGTTCAAAAAATCTTTTTACAAACTTGAGTCTTGAAAAAGAGGGTGTCGTCTTATAATCAGGGCCGTCTTATATTCGGGCCAATACGGTAATTGTTTAAGTCGACATAACTCATAACTAATGTGTGTGTGCGCTCCGGCGGCCAGGGGATACAATTTTTGACAGGGGTAACTACATTGGCAAGACACCGGTTGTGGCTCTGTTGTACAATTAGCGTCTTTAGTGGGGAAAATTGAAACTCCGTTCACCGTTTTGGCGGTGTTCTCTGGGGTTTCATGGTCCACATTTTCAATCTTTCAATCGCTTAAAACTTAAAATTCAAATATTTTCAAAACCAAAGCCGCTAGTGACCTAAAACCAAAACAGGCACCTCCCTTAGACATATATGAGTCTCCATGAGCAGCGACATAAAAAAAATTGAGGCACGTCTTGCCGGCTATCTGGCCCTCTTTGTTTCTAGATTGAAATGTTACATTAACTAAAACACGCAAAAGCGATTTTTTTTTTTTTTTTTTTTTTGTATGTATGCAGAAATGTCGAAATTACTACTTTTTTTTGCCAGAATCTAAACTTACGCTAATGTGTATGGATACAACATGGCTGCCATCACAAAGCAAAGAGCTTTTTAAGTTGAAAATTCTTGTAAATAAATGCGTACATCCCTGAATTTCTATAGATATATCAACATAGAACAGTCTAGAATCTTGGTTAAAAGCAAAAAATCAGGCAGTTATGATTCATTTTACGTAAATATTTCAAGCTAAAATTACTCTAATTTTTTCCATGCAATTTTTTCACAACGTTTCAAAGTGCATGGGGCGATTTTATATAATAATTACTAGGGTTGTTCCGATCGTTTTTTTTTTTTTTTGCTCCCGATCCGATCCCGATCGTTTTAGTTTGAGTATCATATACATTTTGGCAATGCATTAAGAAAAAAATGAATAAAACTCGAACGAATATATACATTCAACATACAGTACATAAGTACTGTATTTGTTTGACAATAAATCCTCAAGATGGCATTTACTTGTGACTTTGTATATTGCGACTAAATATTGCCATCTAGTGTATTTGTTGAGCTTTCAGTAAATGATACTGAAGGCCTTGCCCAAATGCATGATGGGAAGTGGAACCATGACAAGTGGAACCATGACTGTGCGTAGTGCTACCAATTCATATATCTTCTCTGCGATGGGATATAACACAAGGTGTTAAGAAAATGATCAATTGCTACCTTACTTCCCCACATTGCTTCCCATGATATTTCTAATCGTAGGGAGAGGGATTGTAAAGCTGTAGCCAATTAAAATATGGCTCCAAAGGCTGCCAAAATTCACTTTACTCATTTTACGTTGCCTTTTTGCGCTTTATATAGGCTAAACGGCGCCATTACAGATGGTGCGCGACAATGCGTGAGTGGGTCGTGCAGCGCATGCATTAATTGCATTAAATATTCTAACGTGATACATTTTTTTTAAAATTAATTACCGCTGTTATTGGGATAAATTTGATAACCCTACCTTAACCCTAAACTATAGACTCTGGATCAGTGTAACATATTATGTCTGTAACGTTAAATACAATTAGAAAATGATTTAATTAAAAAAAAAAAAAAATATATATATATATATATATATATATATATATATATATATATATATATATATATTAAAAAAAGGCATGGCCGATATTTTTTTGCCAATTCCGATACTTTGAAAATGACGTCTCTAATAATTACCTTGAATCCTTGACCAAATCACTCATGAGACACTCTTGCCTGCTTGTATACAGTAAAACCTTTGTCTTTTTTCCACCTAAATTCGGCGTTTGAACGCAGCGTGTGTTTGAGTTTATCACAGTGAAAGCCAAATCCTCTGCCATGGTCAGCCCCCAACGGGAAGGCGTGGCACATAGTTTGTGGGAGCTGTCTTTTCAACTGATGGTGAAGTCTATGAGTGAATGTTTGTATTTATTAAGTACAACAAAGGGAGCACGCCAAAAATTGCGAGTATAACAAAGTACAACTAAGGGAGCATGCCAGAAAACGCGAATATACCGAAGTAGAACAGAATTGGATTACAAAGTCCAATATAGCACAAAGGTAAAAAAACAATCAAACCAGGACAGGTAAAGACAAGCATAGAAACATCGCACGAAGCACGAAGATGATGAGGCACACGCAGCGCTAAGCAAGGCAAGTACGTAAGCAATAGTCCGACACTTGCAGAAGGTGATAGGCGTCCTTAAATATTGAGCGCTCGTAATGCGCCACAGGTGTGTCGCATGGCCCCGCCCATCCGACTCAATCAGGTGCCGAATGAGAAGAAAGGAACTGAGAACGCACACAACATGACACGCAGAATGGGCGGATTTTGATGAAATTTTACACAGTTATACTTTATGTGTCTATGGGTGTTCTTAGTTCTTTTCTCTGTCGGCCTCCGTTTAGCGCGGAAAATTAATTCGGAACTCCAAAAATTAGCAATAAAAAATGCATTTAAAAAAAAAAATAAAAAAACAGATGAGCTGTCCCGAGCCGATCGCGTAGTCTCACTCTCGCTCGCCCCTTCCCTCCCTCTCCCTGCTCTTAGTTTGTCAGGCAGTGCACGTACACTGGAGTTGCTTATTAAAGTTAATGATGATTGACAAATTTTTTTGTGTTACATCTTGCCACTTCAAAAGCGCCCCATGCGTCAATCATCGTTTAACTTGTTAAACAGTTGCTGGTGCGACTCATTGTGTCTGAGCAGCTTGAGCGGATTTGAGTAGACTCACTCAATGAAGCATTAAATAAAGCCAAGCATTTTTTTTTCTACTGCTTTATTCATGTTTAAAAATAATTTGGTGGGACAGTAACATGGTTAAAATATTTGAAGTGCTTAAAAAACATTTTTTTTTTTTTAAATTATGGGACGGTAACATGGTTAAAACATTTCAAGTGCCTAAAAAACATTTATTTAAAAAAAAAAATTATGGGACGGTAACATGGTTAAAACATTTGAAGTGCTTAAAAAGCATTTATTTAAAAATTATAAATATATTTTATATTATGTATATATATATATATATATATATATATATATATATATATATATATATAGGGTTGTTCCGATCATGTTTTTTTGCTCCCGATCCGATCCCGATCGTTTTAGTTTGAGTATCTGCCGATCCCGATATTTCCCGATCCGATTGCTTTTTTTTGCTCCCTATTCAATTCCAATCATTCTCGATAATTTTTCCCGATCATATACATTTTGGCAATGCATTAAGAAAAAAATGAATACAACTCGGACGAATATATACATTCAACATACAGTACATAAGTACTGTATTTGTTTATGATGACAATAAATCCTCAAGATGACATTTACATTATTAACATTCTTTCTGTGAGAGGGATCCACGGATAGAAAGACTTGTGTCTTTGTATATTGTGACTAAATATTGTGTAGGTGTGTATTAGTGTATAGTAGTGTATTTGTTGAGCTTTCAGTAAATGATACCGCAGCCATGCCCCAATGCATGATGGGAAGTGGAACCATGATGGGAAGTAAAACCATGACTGTGCGTCGTGCTACCAATGGATATATCTTCTCTGCTTTTGGGAAATAACTTATGGTGTTAAGACAAAGATCAAATGCCACCTTACTTCCCCATATTGCTTCCCATGATATTTCTATTCATAGGGAGAGGGATTGCAAGGTTTAAGCCAATTGAAGAAAGGCTCCAAAGGCTGCCAAAATTCTTTCTACTCAATTTGCACTGCCTTTTATCTCTCTATATAGGTAAAACGGCGGTTTTACAGATTGAGCGCGACAATGCACGAGAGGGTCGTGCAGCGCATACATTAATATTGTTAAATAATTTAACGTGACGCATTTTTAATAAATTAATTGCCGCCATTATTGGGATATTTTTGATAACCCTCCCTTAAGTCTAAACTAAAGACTCTGGATGAGAGTTATGTCTGTAACGTTAAATACAATTACAAAACAATTTAATTAAAATATATATGTATTAAATAAAGGTATGGCCGATATTTTTTCCGATTCCGATACTTTGAAAATGTCGTGATCGGACCCGATCGATCGGGACATCTCTCTCATATATATGATATATATAATAGAGAGAGAGAGAGAGAGATTATTTTATTTATTTATTTTTTGTCAGGAAAAATCTCGCCTCTATTAATGTCAGGAATCTCGCCTCCCACCCTTCGGGGATTAAATCATCAGGTCAGACGTCCACTCGAATATCTACCTTTTACATGCACATGGAAGAAAGGAGAGTAAGGCACTTAGGTGATGCGTTACAAACCAAACTCGTTTATTTTTCTGGCACATCTTCCTTTATAGCAACATGGATACATATTCATGAAACAGATTAAGCAATCAAACTCAGCAGTGGTCTATTGGTTGTTGATTCAGTGGGTTGCCCTCCTCTGCAAATCGTCCTGGGTCACATGTTTCTCTCCTCCTTCTGGTATGTGGTGTCAGAATGTTTTATGACAATGTTATCTTCCCCTTCGCAGTTTAAGCAATTTAAGAAAGTTTCCCCAGGGGAGGTAATGGAATGTGACCTGTGACTCTTTTCCCCGGACACAGTTGTAGAAGAGGGCAACTTAAAAGCAAAAGTATACCAACTCA
Source organism: Corythoichthys intestinalis (assembly GCF_030265065.1). NCBI lineage: Eukaryota > Metazoa > Chordata > Actinopteri > Syngnathiformes > Syngnathidae > Corythoichthys > Corythoichthys intestinalis. The sequence goes on along the minus strand of NC_080414.1, from coordinate 21,892,174 downwards.
GACTCATAGTGAATACATGGGTTACAATTTAATAAAACCACTAACTAGGGTAAATGCAATTCCCCTTTTCTTCCTAACATTTTTTTATTCTACTTTGGGGGAAAAAGTCAAAAACGTGTCAAATATGTGTCTCCTTCCAATCTTAAATTTGAATATATATAATGAAAACACATTGAAGACACAAAAAAATATATATCTATTTTTTTTTGGGGGGGGGGGGGGGGTTGGGGGTGCGCTACTTTGCAGGTTTTTTTTGGCATGGCTTGCCTGTCGGCTAGCCCCGCCTCTGACTACAGTAGTTCCTTGCAAAAAATAATTGAACAAATCAGTGCATAGAATAGACTAACGAAGAATTCCACATGAAAACTGTATACTGCATGAAGTTTGTATATTAATCTCTCTGCAGGCTCTGCAGATGCAGTGCACCCAGAAACCGAGGCTGGCTGGCTTTTTGGTCTGTCCTGTTGCTCTTCTCGGTCGTTGCCGCCATTACAGCTTTTCAACATTTCCATTATGACAGCAAACAAAAGCAGGAGGACTTAACCAACATCAAGACAGAGCACTTAACCAACATCAAGACAGAGGAGTTCACGATCATCCTCCAAACGTACAAGCGAGATAATATTCTCCTGAAGGTCCTCAAAAATTGCCTGGCTGCACCTCATCTCCAGAAGATTATCGTAGTGTGGAACAACATTGGGGTAGCCCCTTCACAGAAGTTAATTGACTCTTTAGGTCAACATTCTATTCCTGTTCTCTTTATGGAGCAAACGCGTAACAGTCTTCAAAATAGATTACAACCCTTTGCTGAAATTCACACTGAGGGTAAGGTTGCATCTTGATTTACTCCATGTACTGTCATGTCACAATATGTACACCAAGGGTGTAGGTTTGCATAGGGACGGTAGGGACATAACACTAACAACTTTTCAGGACGCTCATATTGTCCCCACCAACTTTTAAGCAACCGTATTTGCATTATATAGATATTTTTCATGCTATAAGGATAAAATTGATCCTACCATTTTCAAATGAATTGTTTTCATTATGTTCAGACTTACTTTTACCACTTTTCACTTGCTGAATGTGGCAGTCCTTTTTGTTCCTCAAACGCACATGTGATTGGCTAATGACTACAACACACCTTTGAAAAGGAGGGATATTGGAAGTATTTTTCTTAGCCAGCAGCAGCCACCGTAAGTAATGTAAAAAGTAGGGCTGTCAAAATTATCGCGTTAACGGGCGGTAATTTTTTTAAATTAATCACGTTAAAATATTTGACGCAATTAACGCACATGTCCCGCTCAAACAGACTCAAATGACAGTACAGTGTAATGTCCGCTTGTTACTTGTTTTTTTGGTGTTTGGCGCCCTCTGCTGGCGTTTGGGTCCAACTGATTTTATGGGTTAGTACCATGAGTGAGCATGGTGTAATTATTGACATCAACAATGCGAGCTACTAGTTTATTTTTTGATTGAAAATTTTACAAATTTTAATAAACCGAAAACATTAAGAGGGGTTTTAATATAAAATTTCTATAACTTGTACTAACATTTATCTTTTAAGAACTACAAGTCTTTCTATCCATGGATCGCTTTAAGAGAATGTTAATAATGTTAATGCCGTCTTGTTGATTTATTGTTATAATTAGAGGTGCACAATAATTATCAGACCGATAATTATCGTGGGATGGCAGCGAATGAACAAATGTTCATTCCCTCCCAGTTCAAATGGATTGGACGTCTACTAGTGATAAACTCATTCCAATTCATAGCAGGAGCTTGTTTTTCTGTTTATTAGTTGTTTGTAGAATATTCTAGAATGATTTCCTGACCAATGTATCGATAATGGTTGTATTGCGATATCGTCAGATCATCGTTATCCTGAGCTTTATATCGCAAATCGTATCGTATCGTGAGGTACCAAGAGGTTCCCACTAGGGTTGTTCCGATCATGTTTTTTTGCTCCCGATCCGATCCCGATCGTTTTAGTTTGAGTATCTGCCGATCCCAATATTTCCCGATCCGATTGCTTTTTTTTTTTTTTTTTTGCTCCTGATTCAATTCCAATCATTCCTGATAATTTTTCCCACTCATATACATTTTGGCAATGCATTAAGGAAAAAATGAATCAAACTCGGACGAATATATACATTCAACATACAGGACATAAGTACTGTATTTGTTTATTATGACAATAAATCCTCAAGATGGCATTTACATTATTAACATTCTTTCTGTGAGAGGGATCCACGGATAGAATGACTTGTGACTTTGTATATTGTGACTAAATATTGCCATCTAGTGTATTTGTTGAGCTTGCAGTAAATGATACTGTGGTCATGCCCAAATGCATGATGGGAAGTGGAACCATGACTGTGCGTAGTGCTACCAATTGATATATCTTCTCTGCATTGGGAAATAACATAAGGTGTTAAGAAAAAGACCAAATGCTACCTTGCTTCCCCACATTGCTTCCCATGATATTTCTAATCGTAGGGAGAGGGATTGTAAAGCTTTAGCCAATTAACAAAAAGGCTCCAAAGGCTGCCAAAATTCACTCTACCAATTTTACGCTACCTTTTATCTCTTTATATAGTTAAAACGGCGCCATTACAGATTGAGCGCGACAATGCGTGAGTGGGTCGTGCAGCGCATGCATTAATTGCGCTAAATATTTTAACGTGATATATTTTTTAAAAAAACTAATTACCACTATTATTGGGATAAATCTGATAACCCTACCTTAAGCCTAAACTAAAGACTCTGGATGAGTGTAATATGTCTGTAACGTTAAATACAATTAGAAAACGATTTAATTTAAAAATATATATATTAAAAAAAGGCATGGCCGATATTTTTTTGCCGATTCCGATACTTTGAAAATGACGTGATCGGGACATCTCTCGTTCCCACTCCTAGAAGTGACATCTGTGCTCTCATTTTAGCTGTGTTGATGCTGGATGATGACGTTCTGGTCAGCGTTCCTGACATCAGTTTTGCTTTCATCGTTTGGCAGGTAAGCAAATGATGTGTGTAGTGCGCCAAACGGAAGACGGAAGATGTCCATTGAGAATACGCCACTCTATTAAAAAGGATCAGAGTTGTAAATCGACTTTTCAATGTTTTTGTTCCATAGCAATTCCGAGATCAAATTGTTGGCTTTGTGCCCCGCAAACACGTTGAGATCTCTCCGGGTGTGTACAACTATGAAGACGTTGGGCTGACGCCTGGACAAAGAGGAGAGCGCAAGTAAGATGATAAAACTTTGATTCAATTTGCACATTTTAAGGAAGGAATAATAAACATCCATCTCCCTATTATAGCGTTGGATGGCAAGAAACTAAAACTGATGATGATTCAGATGTCCATAACATGCAAACTCTCCATTAGAACAACAAACATGTCCTTCTTAATAGACACTACTCACCAACGTCACAAAATGACGTGTCGCTGTATCCGGCCGCCATATTGTCCGTCATTGTTTAGCCCTATTCTCAATGGTTTCAATTAGTCGTGCAATTTATAGAGCAATTCATGGAAGCCCCGGTGTTATCTGACGCTGTAAACTCATTGGATGCGTTGCATAAAAGGCGTTATGTGGAAAAGCTTCAGTTTATCCATTCGCCAGATCCATATTTGATGCCTAAATCGATGTTTTTCGACCCGCTGTCTTCGCCGTCTCTGCCTGACATCTGCTACCCTGATATCTACAACTATCTTGTCCACACAAAATCAGCCTATTCTCACGAAAGCTTGAAAAACTTTAAGAGCAGCACTCTAAGCAACATTACCCCGTGTGACCCTTTACTTCCAATTTTCTAAAATGGCGACAATCAATAAAAAAAAAAGTTGACTGTGACGGGTCAAGGATAGGTGCATATTGGACTATTTCTCCAATAAAATACACAACAGTGTCTGCCTCATTTGCAAAGAGACAGTCGCGGAAGATACGCAACGAGAAATTATAGCAACTTAAAGCTAATTTAATTTCACAGCACCAGTATTTCGCAAGAGCCCGAGTGTCGAAAGAGTACGCCACAAAGGCGAGATTATGAATTTTAAAAAATAATCATAAACCAAATGTGACACACAGAAGAAGGGCTTGCTAAAATTTCTTTAAATGTATTGTTCTACGTAAATCAGCCCAGGTAGCCCCCCACATTTTTACCACACCAAATCTGGCCCCCTTTGCAAAAAGTTTGGACACCCCTGTTTAACCGATGATCCGTAGACGAGGCCAGCTTCTTTCACTTGTTACCAGCTAAATATTATTCAAAAAATAAAGATGGTGGAAGAAATAAGCATCTTGAATTTGAAACGTTATGTTGTCGGCGATTAGCCTAGCAATGATCTTAATTGTGTTTGTCAGCCCCTAACCCTCTAAATATATATTAAATGCATCTTACCAGATATAAAATGACTACTACATAATCTGTGGTAATCGTTTGGAGCCCGGTTTTCTCGTCGAATTGCAGCAGTCCATCTCGCTCTCCTCTCCGGATCTCTCGGAATACGGTAGAACTTCAAGTCTCTCCGTCTATCTTCTCTGTTATTGCAACCGACCGCCACACACGTCTTCACCGTTTTGATTATTAATGTTAACGAGCAGAAAAACACGCCATAATAGGAGGAATTTACGTAGCTGTAATGCGTCAACACGACGAGTTGACGGACAATATGGTGCGGGGGCGTGGTTGTGACGTCATGTGAGTAGGGTCTATAGGTGTGCCAAATTTGAGAAGAATATATTAAAGCATTTTCAAGTTATTGCACATGGGCGAGGCTCTCCAATTCCAGAAATGCAAATGCACTTTCGAACACTTTTTGAACAGGTGTAACACAAATACATTCACAGTATGTTAAAGAAACACTTGGTAGCTTTTCAGTTTTGGTCTATTTTAGCGACGCCGGTGGACAAAAGCGGTAGTGTTTTGCCTTAAGGAAGACTGCTTTCCCATGAGAACCAGCGCACAGTGTCGTAAAATCATCAGTCAATCAAAAATTAATCTCCTGGTCGCCTGCAGTTGGATTAAACATTTCTGTTTCCAGCGGCTGTGTGACGGATGAATAGTAATAAGGTAATGAATCCAGTTGTGGCTAAACAATCGCATATGACGTTTAACAGCCGTGTGGCTTAAGTGTGGCTAACCCCACCACCCCAACCCCACCCGAACTCGTCAGCACTGACAAATTTGGTTGAGGGGATAGCGGCCCAATGTTTATTCTGTATCATCCTGGTAGCCAGCCTTTTTTTCATCCTCAGATTAACTATTTGTCACTTGTTGCTCTTTGCAGAATTCCCGCAAAAATATTCACATCGACTTCCGTTTTTATAATGAGTGCTGAAAGGGGGAAGTGACGTATGCTGTAAAGCAGTCAGCACATTTGTAGTTTTTTTGTGTGACAGGGTTCCTGCCACCCTCCTCAAAGTTAATAAGTGCCGGTAAAAGCTGAAGGAATCTGACCTTCTAGCCCGATTGCCGGAATCACGCCAGCTGAACCGGGCCGGCGAAACACCGACACCCCGGCCAAAAGGCCAAACTCCGCAAGTTCACCTTAGTCTTACCTCCTTGTACTGACTTCATTTTGAAAGCTGGAAGAAGGCTTTGAAACACAAGTTGACAATTTATTCAGGTCAACAGCGATCAAACAGCAAAGAGGACCCCGACAGAGAGGTAGTTCTGGATCCTCGGTCAGCAAAACAACGACCACATCAGAATGTCCCCGAGAAGCGACAGTTGTTAGCTAAACATTGTCTTTTTGAAGTCTGCGGTACGGTGGGCTGGGTAAAGTGTATGCCTGAGTGTTGTTTAGGATAATTCTTCTATTGCAGATTTGCGCGCTCAAGTTTGTGCATCACCATTTGTTGCTGGGTCATGGTTACTAAAGCAACTGAGTTGGGAGGTTCAGCCTGCCCTACACGTCTGAGAGGCGCCGAGCTATCAATCTTAGAGTTGTTTTTGTTATCGGGTGTTGTGGTAGTATAGGACGTCCCGCCATTTGTTCTGAACTGTCCTGAAGAGCTGATTACGGGATTTGGTGTTTCAGACGTGGGCTTGGAGATGTTTTGCCTATCACCTGGTAGTCAGCGTCAATTTTGCTTAGTCAGCTGCATGACGCACGCATTGGGCTTCCGTGGTCAGAAGGCGTCATGTATCTCTTATGCCCTATGTCAAATATATTCTGCTTGTTTTCCTTAAACTATGGTATAAATGCTACTTATTTTATATTGTGTATGTTACAAGATTACAGTCAAACAGTAAACACGAGAAAAGATACTATTCCCTGACTGATTAATATAAAGTGTGTTAGAGTAATACAAGCAGTCGAACGGTAAATACGAGAAAAGATGCTATTCCCTTCAAAGCGATACGAACCCCCTCAAGATATAAAAGAGGTATTTCAACTTGTTTTCAGTAGACATATCACAAATTTTATGGAAATATTTTATAACGGTTAAAAAGTTACCAAGTGTCGCTTTAAATGACAAGAACGACTTAAAGTTGTCCTATTTTATCAGGTAGCCGATAATTTTGGCCGATAAAGCATTTTAATATGACACTGGATAATATCGACATCGGTTTTTCATTATCGGTTTTGGGCCAAGATGCATATGGCAGTGCTGTTATGTCCACTTATTGCTTGCCTGTGTTTCTGGTGTTTTTTCGCCCCCTACTGGTGCTTGGGTGTAATTACGTTTCCGCTGATGTAATCATATGTCAACGCGAGCTCATTGCGTATAGAGAGAGCTAAATGGACGAGCTAACATCTGCAGCCAATGGACAATAGCAGTTCTTGCCATCTCATCACATTATTTGTGCCTTATACAAGCATCGATTGTGAGTTATATTATATTCTTCCTTCCTTCCGGAACTTGTATTTCAAGGCACCACTGGCCTTGGCTCATGGTTGGGCCATTAAAAAAGTAACATTCTCCTGCTGTATTCAGATATTCCATGGTGTTGATCGGCGCTGCGTTCTTCCACCGTCGCTACTTGAAGCTTTACCGAGACCAGCCGAAGGCAATGCACGATCTGGTGGAAGCCGGCCACAACTGCGAGGACATCGCCATGAATTTTGTTGTGTCACTGCACCTGAGAGAAATCTGGGCTGACGGCAGGTCCGCGGGCATTTATGTCAAACCCATGGACATGCGCAACCTGGAGATGCAAGCCAGCGGTGACTTCAAGGGCTTGTGGCACCGCTCTGACCACTTCAAGCAGAGATCCGAATGCATCAACCAACTGACCAAAATTTATGGTGTCATGCCTTTGCAGTTGTCCGACATCATCGTGAATCAATATTCTCGGGTTAAATAGCTCAGTTTACAGATCAATGTAAAAACTAAATTTTCGTCGACAAATATTTTCGTTATAGTCATCGTTTAGGAAAAACAACAGTGGCCCCCCCACCAAAAAATAACATGTATTTTTTTAAATATTTTTATTTTTGCAAAAACACTGTAGAAGCTATTGTTATGAATGAATAGCAAATTATCCTTTTTGCACTTGTTGCATTTTGTTCGTACAGTAACACATGCGCATTCATATCATTTTCGTAAGCCTTTACACTCTGAGCATTTTATGTGAAATTAGGGGTTAATTTTCCTATGAGTATTTATGGACTTGCACATCTTTTTTATTCCTAAATCATCAAAGGATTATGTCATGAACTTTTTTCAAAAATGTTTACATTTTTGAAAGTGTCATAACCAGTGTTGTTAATAACGGCGTTACAATATAACGGCGTTACTAACGGCGTTATTTTTTTCAGTAATGAGTAATCTAATTAATTACTTTTCTCATCTTGGCAACGCCGTTACCGTTACTGAGGCGGGAAAGGCGTGCGTTACTATGGGTTACTAAGTTGGTTAAATAAAAAAAAAGTCTGAGAGAAACGGACTCACGGGGACGAGAGCAGAGCAGGAGTGGGGAAGACGCCGTTGCAACCGCGATGCTAGATGGCTCCAATAATACCTGACTGCAGCCATAGCCGACAAACTACGCCCACATGACACGGTAGATATCATATTATAGAACTAGATGCAAATGACAGACACTGCTGCATTGCCAACATGTTTTAAGGACTACATGCGTTTGTAAACAGCCGCCATCTTAAAGCAGTAGACCTCTCAGGAAGGCCCTGATGTAGAGATCCTTCCTAGCGAACCTAAGTAATTTTTTAAAATCTAAAATGCTCCTAAATCGGCAAAATCTTAACTTAAATCTATCTTTAAATGATGAAACAGTTTTAAAACTTACACATGTTTAAAGTAGACAGAAGGGAACTAATGCAATAACGGGAGAAATTTTAACAACTTTAACGATTGATTCACAACTTTAAATGACTTCCACACATAGCAAAGGTTACTAGCTAGTTATCGCAATACCCTTGTGTCTAGTTAAGTGGAGGGTAAAGAATTGGGCTTGGGCCAATTGTCCCCCAAACCCTTTAAGCTTCACATTGTGTGACCTGTTTTTTTTTTTTTTTTTTTTTTTTGAGAAAAAAAAAAATCACTAGTTACTTTGCCAAGTAACTAATTACTCTTACATTCAGGTAACTGAGTTACTAACGCAATTACTTTTTGGGAGAAGTAATTTGTAACTGTAATTAATTACTTTTTTAAAGTAAAATTAACAACACTGGTCATAACCAGATGAAGTTGAAGAATTCCAAATGCCAAATATGGAATACCACACACATTGCTTGATTACTAATAAACTATAAATCTCAGTCAGGTTTTGACAACTAATCATAAAAATTTAACATCTTGGATATAATTTGACTTACAGTATTGCACATAGAGATTAAGCAAATGAGCACGGAGTAATTTACATTCCAAAAATTGCACTTCTTGACAATAGTTTGTAAACAATAGACATGATCGTCACAAAAAAACTTGAAAAATAACATTTTCTCATTATTTCCATGAAATGAAACTTCATCTTTTACATCTGGGAGGGGTCTGTTCATGCCTCTGGCTCTACCTCTTGCCCTCTCAGCCCTTGGAGTTCTGTCACAATCTGAAAGGTAAAAAAAATGTATTTCGTCCATCTTTTACAAAAAGACATTTTCACACTGCATTTTCAAATTCCAACATATGTATCATAAAAAAGTCAAAAATAATAATGTCATCTAGTTTAGCATCCTAAAAACAGCAACAACAATCTTTTTAATTTTTTTTTTTTTGTCATTGGTTACATGGGCAATTATACAAGATGTTATTGATTCAGCAGTGAGTGTTACTCTGTTCAAGGTAAGTCTGGAAGGCCCAAATCTTATCCAGTTTAACTGGATCTTTGATATGTTCATGATAAATTGTTCATTTTATTACCTTCTTTGATGGGATCCATGTCACTGTTTATCAACTCCTCTTCCTTCCTCTTGGAATCCATGTCCCCTCTTTCTGGAGACTCCTCATGAGACTCGGCATAGTTTACTGCTTTTACTCGCCTCCTACAGACTGGATGGTCTTCTGGTGTTCCACACCTTCTTCTATCCCTGCCTTGTCGTTGTGATGCCATATTTTCAATATAATTATGATCAGAATTGATTATTCTAGCAGAGAGATGACATAAAACTTCACGGATGCAAGATGGCTCAACTGACGCGAACTTCGACTGGGTTTTTTCAGTCACCTCGGGAAAACTCATTTAGTTATGATCTGACAATGCTGCCATCTGGTGTTGAATGAAGAGCTACTAGTCATTTATATACTGCCCAAAATGACGAGTACAACAGATGTTATGGCCCATAGAAATTAAGGGGACACTGGTGTCCCCGATTTTACAGTGCAGAGTGTAAAGGGTTAAACAAATAGCCATTGAATTTGTAACACTGTTTGCCTCTTGGGCTTAGCACCATAGAGCAAATGAACCACCATGAAGCTTTGAATCAAATGCCTTCAAAACTTCATTTGGGTATCACTGCTCAATATAATCTCACTTTCCTTGGGAGAGACAGACAACCTCTGCCGCCACTGTTGTTGTATAACATGCCTCATGCCTCTCAGCATGCATTGCAGCACTACAGATGTAAATAACATTTAAACTTCATGTCATGTGCTTATTATTTATTTAGTTAGTGTTCCAGTTGTTTCATGAATTGCTGGTTGTGCTGGGGGTACTCTCGACGTAATTGGTATTTTTCAAACTTGTCAAGCATTTTTTTTTTCTTTTTTTTCTTTTTTTAGAACTTGCTTCAGGACAAGTACATTTACTCAGAAATTACATGGTTTAGTGTTTTGAATGTGACTTATTTCAAATTTATTAAGAGGACATTAAATTTTACTCCAATTCTGAAATGACTAACAAGTTGTAATGCATTCACTGGACAATGATTTTTTTAATTTTTTTAAGGTAAATTGAACAATTTGAGTTGGGCCAGACTATTTAAACCAAAACCTTGTATAATCTGGTACAGACTGAGAAAAAAAATGGTCCTGGGTGAGATTTCTTGTTATTTAAAGTTCCATGAACACATATTTTAATGTTTACTGTTCACCTATGTCACACACACACATACACTCCATCACACTATTGCTCTCCTCATGTTTGAAAAAAAAAAAAACTCTCTCCCAACTGAGTCGGCAGAATACTGTTGTCTCGACCAGACACTTTTAATTTGGTCGGACCTTTTCTAATTTGACCATAATAAAATAATTTAAAAATATATATATATATAAGATATTTTGTGCATTGTGCTAATAGTTTTTCCAGTACGTCTTCTCTGAATCTTGTAATCAGGATCATGAACATCTCAGCAAAGCATGAGACAACTTCAGGTAAGCGCTCAAATTAGGAGTCTTGTTTTGTGATTTAATCATTTATTATTTTTTAAACATTTGCATGACAACACATGTACATTTGGTATGAAAGCACATTTCCTTCCTCCTAAATAGTTTCTTACCACCTCTCCTGTAGCTCAGGCCCTTAAGACAATAACCGTTTCAATGTCTGTACTCTAATTATCCATTAACAATGATAGATTTATAATCCAGTTTAATTTAAAAGGCTTCCAGGCCATCACAGTTCAGACAGAATGGACATCTATAGCCGTCAATAGCACTGAAACAATTATTCACTGCCAGACCTCGGATGGATTGACATCTGGTTCATGATAATGAAACGAAATTTTCACACATTTGTACTTTTCCTCCTTTTAAGGTTAAAAGGTGATACGCAGTCTTTGTCAAACAGTGACTATACATTTCTTGAAATGCTAGATTTTTAACAGTATGCAGATGCACTCTTTGTTTTGGCTTTTCCTACGGGCGCAATGTGTTCTGTCTGCACAGTCTTTATATACTTTGTCGGCCAAGTAGCGAGTCCTTTAATTCGTTCGATAGAATGCATTTACTGAAAAGACAATCCCTGAAACGTCAACCAATCTCCAGCATTTTGACAGAATATTGCGTTGTGACAATGTCATCCTAATACAATAGAAATCCTCTTGAACCAAAATTAAAAGACGTTTCTGTAAAATTTGGGTAAAACCATTTTTGACCCCACTCATTTTTACCCACTTTTTTACCCAATGTTTATATTGACTAATTGAATTGAACTGACTCTTTTTATTCCAAAAAACATTCAAAAAATAAAGATAAAATAAAACGTCAGTCACACTTTTTACATTTTTTTCTAAATTCACCTATATAAGAGTACAATGTTATCCAGTGGTATGAAAAAGTATCTGAACCTTTTGGAATTTCTCACATTTCTGCATAAAATACCCATCAAATGTGATCTGATCTTTGTCAAAATCACACAGATTTAAAAAAAAAAACAGTGTCTGTTTTAACTAAAACCACCCAAACATTTATAGGTTTTCATAATTTAATAAAAATAGCATGCAAACAATGACAGAAGGGGGGAAAATAAGTAAGTGAACCCTCTGCCTAATGAAACTTAAAGAGCAATTGTGAGCAATTTTTACCAAACAATTCAAGTCAGGTATGTGCCCAATCACTGATGAGTGCGTTGAAGCTCCCCTGGCCACTATAAAACACACACCTGGTAAGAATTGTCTTGATGAGAATCATTGTCTGATGTGCATCATGGCTCAGTCAAAAGAGCTTTCTGAAGACCTGCGATCAAGGATTGTTGATTTGCATACAGTAAAGCAGGGAAAGGATACAAAACCATTTCTAAAAGTCTGGATTTTCATCAATCAACAGTCAGAAAAGTTGTCAACAAATGGAGAAACTTTGGCACTGTTGCTTCTTTCCCAAGGAGAGAAAGATGACGCCAAGAGTTCAGCGCAGAATACTCGGAGAGGTAAAAAAGAACCCTAGAGTGCCTGCTAAAGACTTACAGAAATCACTGGCACAGTCCAATATGTCAGTGCACACATCAACCATATGTAAAACTATGGCCAAGAATGGTGTTCATTGGAGGACTCCAAGGAGGAAGCCACTGCTGTCTTAAAAATACATTGTTGCTCGTTTAATGTTCGCAAAAAGGCACTTGGACACTATGCAGAAGTTTTGGCAAAATATTTTGTGGACTGATGGAACCAAAAGTTGAATTGTTTGGGAGTAACACACAACCTCATGTGCGGAGGAAAAATGGAACAGCTCACCAACACCTCATCCTCACCGTAAAGCATGGTGGAGGGACCATCATGGTTTGGGGCTGTTTTGCTACCACAGCGCCTGGACAACTTGCAATCATTAATTTAAAAAATGAATTCAAAAGTCTCAGGTAAAGTATCAGGATTTTTTTTTTAGGAAAACCTGAGGCCGTCTGTCAGACAGTTGAAGCTAAAAAGAGGATGGATGCTGCAACAAGACAATGATCCAAAACACAGCAGTAAATCAACTTCAGAATGGTTTCAGAAGAACAAAAACACGACTTGAACCCCATTGAGATGCTGTGGCACGACCTAAAGACAGTGAATCATGCCAGAGATCCTAGGAATCTGACTGAACTCCAGTAGTTTTGCAGAGAAGAATGGGCCAAGATTAGTCCTGATCGATGTGCCAGACTGATCTGCAGCTACAGGAAGCGTCTGGTTATTGCTGCCAAAGGGGAAGCCATAAAATATTAAATGTGATGATTCACTTACTTATTTTTCCCCTTTCTGTCTTTGTTTGCATTCTATCCTCATTAAAATATGAAAACCTATAAATGTCTGTTTTACTTCAAGCAGACATTGTTTTTTCATCTGTGTGATTTTGACAAAAGTCAGATCACATTTTATGGTGATTTTCATGCAGAAATGTGCGAAATTACAGAAGGTCCAGGTACTTTTTCATACCACTTTACAAACTTTGACTTTCAAATGCTGTTAGAAAAAAAGCCTTTTAGTTTTTCCTGTTGTACTTTACCTGTCTGCTTTTACGCTACCACAAGAAAACACAATGCTTAAAGGCATTAGAGGGAAACACATGAAAAAAACTATTTTGAGGCAATAAAAAGGTTATAAAAGACTCAACAAAAACACAAATAGTAAGTACTTGCCGCTTTTAACCAATGAGCGCATGTGTTGGATGTCTCACTGCGTAGAAGGAATTGCAGGAACCTGGTAGTATTTATCGAGTGACAGTGACAATCCATGTCATCCGTCCGTTGCGTGCTTAAAAATTGGCGCCCTCTGTAGGTCAAAACATGTACTAAATATTATAGATTTCTAAATCAATGGCAATATTTTATGTGTTTCTAACATATTTTAGTAAAAGAGAACAATTGTGGCTACAAGTCTTTAAGTCCAGGTTCCCTTTAAGTTGACGCTCGCCATGTTAAATGCTAATACTAATAAGAACGCGAATGCTATGCTAATGCTCCGAACCACCTAGCCAATCATCATCCCTCCTACCCCCTCCTGCTCTGCTCTTTTCCAGGAAGCTGTGACAAAATCAGATAAGTGCTTTATTCAACCAAATTGTAGTAACGCGCCCCTTCACATCCTCAGTAACGGTAACAGCATTGCAAAGATGGGAAAAGTAATTTCAATAGATTACTCATTACTGAAAAGAATAACGAAATATTAACAACATTGCAACTGTCATCAGTATTCATTTACATTCATGACAGATGTCACGTCATTATTATGACAATCTTTTGACAGTGATATGAGAAAAATTCCGATAACCTACCAACAGTCTCGTCCCGCTCTTTAGTTGTCACCAGTAGAAGTGTTTTGAATGTAACCAAACCACGTTTAACCCAACTGTGAAAAAAAAAGACACTTTTTCGGAAGATATATTCTGCACAACCCTGACTTTAACACGTTTTTCATGCTTTAATGGCACCTCAAATATTACAACAATGGTTTCCTTCAATAAAACAACCAAATATGAAAATGTACTTTTGGTAAGCTGTGAAGTTTGTCTGAATGTCTCTGCAGGGTCTGCTGCTGCCGTGTTCTCCGCAACCAAGGCTGCCTGGATTTTTGGTCCATGTTTTTGCTCTTCTTGGTGGTTGTCCTCATGAAATATTTGCACGTTTACTCCTATAACCATGCAGAAAAGCCAGTGGAGTTTATAGACATCGAGCCAGAGGGGTTCACTATCATCATTCAAACGTTCAAGCGCAATGATATTCTCCTGAGGGTCCTCAAACATTGCCGGGAAGTACATGATGTCAAGAAAATCATCGTAGTGTGGAACAACATCGGGGAAAAGCCCCCCCAGGGGTTACGTGATTCTCTGAGCCCTCATCCTATCCCTATTGTCTTTTAGGAACAAAAGCGCAACAGTATGCAAAACAGACTGCAACCATTTAGTGAAATTCATGCTGATGGTGAGCTTGCATCTTGTATTACTCACATACTATCATTGACCACAATATCTACACCTCAACAAATGAGAGGATATTTGCATACTAAAAGACAAATCTAATCATTAGAATTGTTTCCTTCAGTCAGACTAGCAATTTCCAAACTTGAACAAAACAAGTACCGTATTTTTCAGACTATAAGTCGCACCTGAGTATAAGTCGCACCGGCCATAAAACGCCCAACGAAGAGGAAAAAAACATAAGTCGCACCGAGTATTTTTTTAATGTTTATTTTATCTTTATTTTATCAGGCAGTCTCATTGAAATTAATATCTATTTTACAAGAGAGGCCTGAGCACAAAGAAACATTCACAAATATCAAACACAAAATACACTAACGGAAACATTTACAATAATCAGTAAAAACATCAGACAAAAGAGATTTAAAATCACCAAGATGAATGATTGACTGTAGTTTAAGAGTGGTTTGCAATTCGTTCCATTTAAGAGGAGCATAGTAACTAAAGCCTGTTCTGCCAACATTAGTGCGAGCGGATGGAATGTTTAGGGTTAAGTAGTTGGATGATCGTGTTTTGTAGTTACTGGATTTGAATGACAGGAGAGATGTGAGGTAATTCGGAAGTTTGCACAGTAAAGCCTTATTATAAGTATAAGTCGCATTTTTGGGGGAAATTTACTTGATCAAATCCAACACAAAGAACAGATATGTCATCTTGAAAGGCAATTTAAAATAAAAATACAATAGAGAACAACATGCTGAATAAGTGTACAGTATGATAATGTTACATGATGCATGAACAATCAAATGCGAAAGTGGCCGGTATGTTAACGTAATATAGGTATGAAGAGTTATTCAAATAACAAAACACCAAAATAATATGTGAACTGATATAATAATGTGTTAATAATTTCACACATAAGTCGCTCCTGAGTATAAGTCGCACCCGCAGCCAAACTATGAAAAAAAACTGTGACATATAGTCCAAAAAATATGGTAAATGTAGTCCCCGGGTTACGACGTTCCCGACTTACGTGATTTCGACTTTGCGACGCGTGTCTGCTTTTTCTCCTGTCGTTTCTTTATTTTATTTTAGTACAGTTTATTATTTTGTCATTTAGTTTTGTTATTTATTAGGTCTAATCTAAATGGTTGATCTCTACAGTAATTGCTATGCTATGCATTATACTACAGTATATGTGCAGTCCGCTTTCATTTGTTGCACTCGGACTTGGTTGACGTCACGACAGTGGTATTTTCTGCTAGTTATCGAGCGTTACTTTCACGTTGGGAAGCGGGGGTGAATGATAGTCAACATTTCAAGAAGGCGGAGAAACAGTAAACGGCACGTGCTCGACGATTCCCCACCAGTTAGCTCGCTATTATCCTGCTAGCTTATTAAGCAGCAGTGTTGTTAATAACGGCGTTAAAGTATAACGGTGTTACTAACGGCGTTATTTTTTTTCAGTAGTGAGTAATCTACTTTTTACTCTTCTCCTCTTGGCAACGCCGTTACCGTTACTGATGCGGGAAAGGCGTGCGTTACTATGCGTTACTATGTTGGTTGAATGACGCGACAAAAGTCTGAGAGAGACGGACTCGAGACAAGAGAGCAGAGCAGGAGTGGGGAGGAGGCAAGGGAGTTGTGACTCCATTGCTAACGTGATGCTAGGTGGCTCCAATAATACCTGACTGTAGCTGATAGCCTACAAACTACGCCCATATGATGCAACGGTAGATATCACATATATATATAGAACTACATGCAAATGACAAACATGGCGGCATTGGCAACATGTATAAAGAAGCAGATGCATTAGTAAACAGCCGCCATCTTAAAGCAGTAGACTTCTCAGGAAGGCTCTGTTGTAGAGTACCTTCCTAGCGAACCTAAGTAACTTTTCATCTAAAATGTTCCTAAATCGGCAAAATCTTGATTTAAATCTATTTTTAAATTATGAAACAGTTTTAAAACTTACACATGTTGAAAGTAGACTGAAGGTAACTAATACAATAACGGGAGCAATTTTATGCAACTTTACGGTTGATTCCCAACATTAAATGACTTCCACACAAAGCAAAGGTTACTACCGTATTAGCCCGAATATAAGACTGCCCTGATTTTAAGACGACCCCCTCTTTTTCAAGACTCAGGTTTGAAAAAAAACTTTTTGAACACCAAATTAATTTTTATACAGAAAATAATTACAGTACATCTGAAACAAATGATTATAACAACATATTTGAGAGAAAAAGCCTGTTAATTTGCCTCATTCAAATCTTAATATCTGAACATTTAAATATGTAAACTAAAGTGCAATCACATTCGTAAATGAATGGCTTCTGGATTTTGAAATGTAAATAAACCAACCTATTGTGATAAAATAACAAAATTGCAATAACTGCATTAACCATCAAAGTGAAGTCTAAGTGTAACTGTAGTCTTGAAACAAATCTGAATACGGAAAAACATTGCAATAAAATAATGCAAACTGATTAAACTTGAGAGTAGCTGAGATCTACCATGACAGAACATTGCCTTAATGATATCTGGCGCAATCTAGCGTCGTGAATGGGTATAATGTCAAGACTGCGAATATAAGACAACCCCCACTTTTTCAGTCTTATTTCAATGCAAAAAAACACTGTCTTATATTCGGGCCTATACGGTATCTAGTTATCGCAATATCCGCGATACCCCTGTGTCTAGTTAAGTTTAGGGTAAAGAATTGGGCTAGGGCCAATTGTCCCAAAAAAACCCTCAACTTCGCATTGTGTGACCTTTTTTTTTTTGGGGGGGGTAAACAACTAGCATGTGATGGACAATATCCTACCATACGAAAAAGAATCAGGATTGTAATTTGGCATTTCAATGCTTTTACTCCATAGCTATTTCCAGACCAAATTGTTGGCTTCGTGCCCCAGAAACACGTTGAGATAACTCCAAGTGTGTATAACTATGACGGCAAAGGGCTGCGGGCCGCACAAAAAGGGCACGAGTAAGATGACAAACACTGATTTAGATGCAGTGTATTCAATTCACACAATTTAAAGCTGAATTATTATAAATCCATCCAATTACCAGATGACCTCGGGGTAATATTCGCTAACATCGTAATATACAGTAGTACATTTTCTCACCTAATTTTTGTTCTCTTTTTGCCGTTTTAAATGTCATACTTAATTGATGAGCCCTACTATTTGTCTCCAAGCCATGAAAAATGCCATTTCCCTCTCCTGTATTTATATACTCCATAGTGTTGATTGGCGCTTCATTCTTCCACCGTCGCTACCTGCAGCTCTACCAATCCCAGCCGGAAGCAATTTACCATATGGTGGAAGCCAGCCATAACTGCGACGACATCGCCATGAATTTTGTAGTGTCGTTGCACTTGAGAGAACTCCAGGCTGGCAACAGGTCTTCTGGCATTTTTGTCAAACCTGTGAACATGCGCAACCTGGAGAATGAAGCCAGCAGCGGTGTCCAGGGCTTGTGGCACTGCAGCGATCACTTCAAGCAGAGATCTAACTGTCTCAATCAGTTGGCCAAAATTTATGGTATCATGCCCTTGCAGTTCTCCAATATCATGTTGGCTCACTTTGTATGAGTCTGTGCTGGCCATTAAAGATGCTGTCAATTCCAACCATGTTTTCGAGTACAGTGCCGCCTCGATATAAGAGCCACGAATGAGATTTTGGAGGTACGAGCTAAATGGTTCACTGATTAAAATTTTCCCAATGGTCTTATGTAAAGTACTACAAACAACTCTTTAATCGATTAAATGGTTTAATTTCAGGGAATAAAATAGTTCTTTTATTGTTCATCAGAGACTTTTTTTATTTTGAAAATCAGACAGGAATTAGTGTACAATATACTGGGGAGTCAAATGGGGACAGACGCATTCCCTAAACCAAATTAAAATGTCCACAAATGATTCAAACTCTCTTTAAATCTCTGGTCCTAAATACAACCCCAAAAGCAGATGACTCCGTGCCAGATCCAGCCTCAGCTCACCTGATTCACATGGCAATCACGCCCGCTGAACGTCAGTGTGCCAGATGCGGCCCGGATCATCAAGCTGACTGTCCAAATAATAGGTTACGCACTGGTCTGTGGCGGACCTTGCAGACCGGACGCGCTAAAAATCTGAAATTTAACGGTCAACGTGTGACGTCACAACAGCACGCACCCTGAAGGCGGGCATCCGCTGCAACGCTAAAAAGAATTCGCAAGATTCAGGACACATCATCTTGGCGTATGGAAATTTTTATGGTAAGTGCTTTATTCAAAGTTATAATTTATTATATATTTTATAGTCACTCCTTGACTGCTAATAAAATGGCCGGTGTATTCATGTAATCTGTCTGTGTCTGAAAGTTAACTAATTCAAAATTTGCTGCATAACAACATGTGGAGGGAGAAAGCATTTACTCTGTGTTGCTTTAAACCATTCAATGTTTGAGTACTATTATTCAAACTGAGCAACCCCTCCTCATGTTTGTGTATTTGTGTCACTGCCTTGATTGCACATATGGGTGAGCCTGGGACCAGGTGCCGCTGATCATCATCAGCTGCTTACTTAAACCGGTCGTTGGCTTCACATCTAGAGCAACAACTCACTGACATGACTTTCAGCTAACAAAGAATCTTGTAATTCTGATACTGAGCTCATTTTTTTCCTCCTGTACTGCTTATCTGCCAGAAACCCTGCATGTCCGTTCACCTGTTCTATCACCAAACTGCCCACCGTATTCTTCGGACACTATCTACCACTCCTTCTCATTGTCAATGAACTCTTGTTACCACTGCCAGTACGCCTTAGTCTCTGTACTTAGGTCCCCTGTTACCCTAGAACATTAACAAATACAATACGATATATTATATAACATTGTTTACAGTCTAAAAATTGGTCATCTTTAATGTGGAGTTGCTTGTTGCAATTAAAATATTTTGTGAAAAAACAATGTTGTATTGTGATATTTTTGAATGTGCATTAAAATTTTTTTTTTTTGAAAAGATCAATTAACAATTTGCTGTGGATATACATTGACCTTAATAAATGGCATGAAAAAGAAGTGGTGTCATTATTGCTTTTAATAGACACATTTAATTTGCAAAATTAACACATTAGAGTATGATACATTGAACAAAATTGACCCCAAATTTAATACTGTGTTTTGATACAAATCTGGCCCTGATTGGGCAACATGTGTGCCATATCCAAGCCATACATTAATGTAGTGTCTGCTACTTTGCACCAGTTCTAGCCCAAAAGTGGTTGCTGATCTGGCAAGTGACTTCCTATTGAGTTTGGGCCATTGTTCAAAATGACACTGGGGCGGAACTGTTTTACGGAGTCGGGCCGAAATTTGCAGGACATCTGGCCCATGCCCAGTTATATTTTGCCATCTGGGAAAGCACGCACTACCCAAAAAAGATGTGCCCCTACCATCCCGTAAGGTCAGCCGAGGCGGCACGTTTATCGGGTGGGGATTGACACTTTTGCGTGTAGCAGCATTGGGGTCTTGTGCACTGGAGTCTCCGGTAACAAGGCCCAGAGGCAAAGCTTTAATGGATGTGACGTCAATTGGATGAGTGGAAGGAAGGAGGGAGAGAGTAAAGCCATTGAAGAGAGCATCAGGATGATAAAAGTGGCCTTTTGTTAGCTTGTGAGACCAAATAGATACTCTGGTGTGGTTGTGAAGAGATTGTGTATTTCAAAACAGGGTTTCTAAAAAAAAAAAAAAATGCTCTCCCTGGTTTTCAACTTCACCTTCCCTCCATACTGTATGTTGCTATATTTTGTGCACACAATTTATTCGATAGGAAAATACAGATCCCCAATTTAGGTCTGGATGCTGAGCAGTCAAAGTCTAGCGTAGTCAATGATGCATTCCACATATTACTTGAAAATAAAACATTGGTAGTACAGTGCTCACAGCAACAACGAAGACCGACAGTCAACACCAGGATTATTTTACAAGTTGGCTAGGATCAGACCGCAGGTCTTAATGCACAAATCTGATTTTTTTGTGTGTGTGTGTGTGTTTTTCCCACTCGATTGAGGCATTTCCCTGATGGTCTGAATTTCAAATTTGACCTAGGTAACTTTCGTGTGTGGTTAAAATCCGATATGGGCCACATTTTTCCAGAATGTGGCTGCAGTCTGAACTGTCAAGTCTCCCAAATCGGAATTCATGCAGCAATTACATCAGTATACAGCAAGAGAGGCAGGGAGGATGGCAGCGATGGAGCAGTGCATTAGCATTAGCGCCTAGCTTGAACTCTGCTTTTTGGCAGAAGGCAGGCTTGACCACAATCATAAGAAAAATATAAAATGAAAAAAAATGATAAGCCTGAGAATGCTCGGTTTTCTTTCTGTGCGCAAAATGAGGAATATTCTTATACTGCTTAAATGGTCGAGTCGGGGCAAACTGCCCGTATGTGTGTGCATCATGCGTTCTATCAATCCATATAAACTTTGAATATAAGACCAAATAGGGATTATTTATGTCCATTATTTGTGTCCTGTTTTTAGAAATCAAAATATGATCACCCTAGAACAGACGTGTCCAAAGTCCGGCCCGGGGGCCAAATGCGGCCCGTGGACAGATGTCATTCGGCCCCCAGCCTGTCATAAAATCAATAACGTCTGGCCCGCACACAGACTTCATGTGAAAGAATATATTTTATTCATGCTTATAAAACACAATTATCAACTGCTGTGAAGCTATATGCTTGCATGTGAGATTCTAGTTTCTGTGGACTCGTATCTAATCTTCACTCCCTTTCATCCCAGCTACAGCTAAGTTCCCTGTCTGTGGAAAATTCCCAAGTCGAGCTGTAATAAGTTTCACTTCTGTTTCACAGTAAGCATCCAGTTTTGAGGAGGAGAAGCAGTTAGTGCTGACTCACTCTGACCTAACCAATTATCGCGCACCACATACCCACTGTTATGACATGTTTCTGACCATGTGACTTTGTAAATAAAAAGGCTGGGCGCGCTTCGACAGGAGGGAAGACTTTTGCGAGGCCTAGCTTCTCATCTGCCGAAACCCAGTGTGCACGTTAAAACCTTGAGACTCGAGTGGTTTCTGACTGCAAATGGTTTTATCCCCGATGAGGTGGGAGGTTTTTTCCCCTTGTGACTGTTATTTGAATAGAATACTCTGGGTGTTTTATTTCCTGACACTTAATAAATTGGTCAGCAGTACTGCTACCAGCATATAAAGTAGCTTACACACTAAATGCTGCTCCTATTTACCCACTAAAAGGCAGCAGCACTCTAAGCAACATTTCCCCATGTGACCCTTTACTCCCAATTTTCTAAAATGGCGACAATCAACAACAAAAAAGTTGACTGCGACGGCCGACGCTTCAAGGATAGGTGGAAATTGGACTATTTTCTAAAATACGCAACAACTGTGTCTGCCTCATTTGCTGCTTTTAAAGAGTTCAACGTGAGGCGATATTACTAAACAAGACACGCTGACATGTATGACAAGATTACAGGGAAGATACGTAGCGATAAATTGAAGCAACTTGAAGCTAGTTTAATTTCACAGCAGCAGTATTTCGCAAGAGCCCGAAATTCGAAAGAGTATGCCACAAAGGCTAGTTGCGAGATTGTTGAAATTAGTAATTTATAAAAATAATAAAGCAAATGTTACACACAGAATGGCTTGCTAAAATTTGCTTAAATATATTGGTCTACGTAAAGGACGTCAGCCAAGGTCGGCCACCCACATTTTTACCACACCAAATCTGGCCCCCTTTGCAAAAAGTTTCGACACCCCTGCCCTAGAATGACATAGAGCAAGCACGTGTAACCAAGGGCGTAGGTTTGGTCTCAACATTGGTAAGGACGACATAGCAGCATAAACTGCATGTACACTTTTTTCTGAGGACAGGACAATAATTAGACCAAACAGATTATTGAACAGACGTCAGGGCTACATTTCTCACGAATATGAGATAAGCAATGATGATCAATGCAAAATAAATCTGTATTGATTTATAGTAACTTCCATGCGTATTGGTTCAGGTGAAACAACGTTCAATTCAATCCTTTGTTTTCAAAAACTACTAAAGAACCAATTGAAGTGCAAGTCCCTTTATTGAAAAAACGGGGAACTATCGAAGAATGGGTCCACTTTTGGGGGATACTGGAGCATCCCGAGACTCAAACTAAAGTATTGTAACATAAAAGTGATTGGGAATAAAAAATAGATGAAAAAAAAATTAGATGTCCAAGGACCGATCTACATCTGAGCCGTACTAGACTACCCCAAGTCTTTAAATAAAGGGACTTGCACTCTGAAGCCACCGTGTTGCATTACCGTAATGCACATAATGCAAATAATGATCCAAATGAGGGATGGTTAGCTTGACTTTGTTGTTCCTTCTGGAAGATGGCTTGACGGCACTCGTTTTGCAGGTTAGCAAGTTCACACAGTTTAATGTTATGCCAACTCTCATGCTGGTCCAACTTTTAGTAGCAAAATTAGTGGTGTGCTCCCCACCTCCACAACATTGACGTATTTTTACATTACTTACAGTGGCTGCTGCTGGCTGAAAAAAACTTCTAATATCCGTCCTCTTTTAAAGGGGCAGGGGAGGCAGCATGTTGTCAACAAGAATCTATCGGGGTTGTGTGAGTGTGCGTGTGTGTTCGTGTGGCTGGAGGGTGTGTGTGTGTGGGGGGAGTCATCAACCAATCAAAAGTGCATTTGAGGGGGGAAAAAATGAACCGCACATTCAGCAAGTGCAAATAAAAGTAAAGCAAAAAAATCTAAGTTTGAAAATAATGAAAATGATTCACTTAATAATGGTAGGGTGTATTCTATTCTTACAACATATGTGAAGATAATCAAAATTATCATTTTATATAAATATAATTATTATTATTATTAGAGATGAAATGACGTGATCGGACCCGATCACGTCATTTCATTTTCAAAGTATCGGAATCGGCAAAAAAATATCAGACATGCCTTTTTCTAATATATATTTATATTTTTTAATTCGTTTTCTAATTGTATTTAACGTTACAGACATAATGTGTTACACTCTTCCAGAGTCTTTAGTGTAAGCTTAAGGTAGGGTTATTAAATTTATCGCGTTAACGGCGAGAATTAATATTTTTTCCATTTATCACGTTACAATATTTAACGCAATTAACGCATGCGCTGCACGACCCACTCACGCATTTTCGCATTCAATCTATAATGGCGCGGTTTTACCCATACAGTATATAGAGCTAAAAGGCAGTGTTAAATGAGTAGAGTGAATTTTGGCAGCCTTTGGAGCCTTTTTTTAAATGGATAAAGCCTTACAATCCCTCTCCCAATGATTAGAAATATCATGAAGTAATGTGGAGAAGAAAGGTAGTAGTTGATCTTTTTCTTAACACCCTACGTTATTTCCAAACGCAGAGAAGATATATCAATTTGTACCACGACGCACAGTCATGGTTGCACTTCCCATCATGCATTTGGGCAGATGTTAAATGGCTACAGTATCATTTACTGAAAGCTCAACAAATACACTAGATGGCAATATTTAGTCACAATATACAAAGTCACATTTATCCTTTAAGAATTACAAGTCTTTCTATCCGTGGATCCCTCTTACAGAAAGAATGTTAATAATGTAAATGCCACCTTGAGGATTTATTGTCATAATAAACATACAGTACTTATGTACTGTATGTTGAATGTATATATACGTCCGAGTTTTATTCATTTTTTTCCTAATGCATTGCCAAAATGTATATGATCGGGAAAAATTATTGGGAATGATTGGAATTGAATCGGGAGCGAAAAAAAAAAAAGCAATCGGATTGGGAAATATCGGGATCGGCAGATACTCAAACTAAAACGATCGGGATTGGATCAGGAGCAAAAAAACATGATCGGAACAACCCTAATTATTATTATTATTATTATTATTATTATTATTAATATAATTAAATTCATTATGTAATGCAAATAAGACTGCTAAAGTTGGTGGGGACAGTTTGAACATCCTGAAAAGTTGGTAGTGTTATGTCCCCACCATCCCTATGCAAACCTACGCCCTTGCGTGTAACCATTTGTTTCAATGCTTCTGCGCATACAGGTCAGTTTGCTCAGCGTGTGTCGCACTGGGAATTCATGACTATGAGTTATACAGTACTTCAGTACAGTACAGGCACACCAAAAATACAGATATGACAAAAACTGTGCATTAAGATCTGCAGTCTGGACCTAGCTATTGATAGTCAACTTTAAAAAAGTAGTCTTAAACATAGACTGGTCTTGATTGTACAACATTACATACAAGACAATGAAAAACAAACATGATCAATGTAGCTTGTCGACAATGGTCGCTGACTACTACTATTACAACTACTATTTATGTGGAGATGTGTTGAGTCTCTCTGGCAAGTGTCCATGGTTTGAAATATGATCCACACATGAGTATGAATAATAAAATAGACATGAGGTGCCACTTCTGCACACATGCGTAGGTTGCCACTCTGCTAGTGGATGAACAATGCTTTCAGAATGCGGTCTGCAGAGTTCTCCAAGGACTGGAGAGAGTGGTAATGAGGGTTGAAGGATGATGCTGATGGGGCTAAATCTCTGTTTGCCGGCAGAGCGTCATGTTTTTGCAGGCCCCCTTGTTTGGAAGTCAAGAATGCCAATTAATCCAAGTTAGCCCACGTCCCCAGGCTGCGTCTCAATCATTTCAAGTGGACGCCATTTATTCATAACGCAATTATTTTTAGCATGCCGCAGTTTCGTCATTCTGCCTCTTAAATAATTAGGAGCATTGGAAATAGAGTCTGATGAATGTTTTAAAGAAGGGAAACAATGGTATCCAGCACAGTGATGTTTGCCTTACTCAATGCTGATGCTTTTCGGATTTTTTCCGCCCTAGAAGAGCCGAATTATTTAATCAATCAATCACGACTCCAACAGTAGATGACTTTACCTGTCACATCTGTACTGTAATTGGGTCTACAGGTTATATAAGCAGTGTGTTACTGTAATCCTTTTACTTTCAGTAGCGAGCAATGAGTATTTTTCCTTCATTCAGGGGGTTCCAGCGATAGGTTGAAATGCACGGCCGTTTCGTAGCTTTGCCGTTACAACGGCGGGTAGTCATCGCTTCAAGTCGACGAACATTGTTTATGTCATATTTGGGATGTGCTGTACGGTATGTCCTATTGAGTGTAAAGTGATTAGTTGTCGCTACATTTTGTGGCTAAATTGACTGCTTGTGTGTACGCCGTACTTCTGGGTTGTCCTTGCGCATTCGCATTATGTGTTGTTGATTCTTGTGCAGTCAATTTGTATTGTTTTACATTGGCGCTGTTAACCCTAACCCAGAGAAATTGATATAAAGATCATAAAAATCACATTAAAATCAATAGATCGTAAAAACAAAGACAATCGAAACTGGGAATAAAATTATACATAAAAATCGCATTTAATCAAGAATAGAATAAAAAAATAAAATAAAATAAAACAAATACTACTACTACTGCTGCTACTAATTGAAATCAGCAA
This sequence comes from Corythoichthys intestinalis, assembly GCF_030265065.1. NCBI lineage: Eukaryota > Metazoa > Chordata > Actinopteri > Syngnathiformes > Syngnathidae > Corythoichthys > Corythoichthys intestinalis. The sequence continues at coordinate 21,865,879 of NC_080414.1, read as the reverse complement.
TGGAGATAAGCACAAGAGGAATAGAAAGCAAATAGATTGAAATATATAGACAGTTATGGATATGCAGTGCTAAACAAAAGCATTTTTAGCCCTGATTTAAAGGAGCTAACAGTTTGAGCATACTTCAGACCTTCAGGTAACTTGTTCCAGAGATGAGGAGCATAATAACTAAATGCTGCCTCCACCCTGTACCTGTCTCACCCGACGGGTGCCAGGGGACGATGGCTATTAGGCTTAATCTTTGAGCTAGCGGGGGCTTAATTAGTTGATGGAGTTGATTTAATCAAATTCCATGCAGTTTGTCAGTTATTTGTTTGTTTCAGGGCTTCTGGATGGATAAGCTAGCGCGGGTCAATGGTGGTTGAAATCAACTCCATCAACATACGTGGAGATTCAGGGTGGGCTGGGGGAGCATAGCCTCCTGGTGGCCAAAAACTGTCATTGCATGTAATTGACTTTCCCATATATATACTGTATATGTGTATTAGTGCTGTCGAGCGATAAAAATATTTGATCGCGATTAATCGCATAAATGTCATAGTTAACTCGCGATTAATCGCACATTGATCACAACTTTTTATCTAATTATAAATGTCCCTTGAATTATTTTAATACTCTTAACAACATGGAAAAGTGGATAGGCTTGCTTTGTGCATTTTTTCTTTTTATTGAAAACAATATGCAGTGTTATATTTTGCAGTACCATTCTCACTTTGAGCAGTCATTCACTTTTCAAGCAATATCTCACACAAGTTCAGACACGTACCTGCAATAATACAAAGAAGGTCTTCAGTGTTGTTAGTCACATAGAGCTCGCTCACTCACTCACTCACTCACTCACTCACTCACTCACTCACTCACTCACTCACTCACTCACTCACTCACTCACAGATAGCCCACACTGGTATCAGTAGTTACAGTAGTATATGGGGAGAGAGGAGGGATATGTCTCTGTGTCTCTCTCTCTCTTTCTCACACACATTAACATTAACATTACTGTTCTGAAACATATCTACTTTTATTATTAAATTAACAGATAGGCACGTGACATGGACAAACTATGAGTTACCTGCACTGCTCCAACGCAGCATTGAGCTTCCTCATTTTCTCCAGCTCGGTAGCTGTTGTTATGACGACATTGGTTGGGTGGACGGCCAGCGCATCTCTCAGATGTCCCGTATTCCGTTGGACGTGCTTGATCATTTCAAGGGTACTATTCCATCTAGTTGACACTTCCTGTGTGAGCGACTCTTTCTTCTGATGGTGTGCGATCTGTTGCTGCTCTAGCTCCACGGCATTTGCTGGGCTGTGTTTGAAATGTCCAACTTTTCGGCATTTTGCCAATGCGCTGTCAAACGGGCTCTTGTGTAAAGAAACCGTGACTGCTCAGTGCACACTGTGTGCGATGCACGGCAAGTGTTCAAAAGGAAGCTGTCTGGCCGCAGCAATCAAGTTGCTGCACTGTCAGTAGTCAGTGAGACCACTTTGTGTTCAATGTTCCAGTCTTTGGCTACTTGCATGAAATGCACTGCAACAACGTCGCTGAAGTGCCTCTCTTCGGTCTTCATAACAGTCAAAGCATGCGACTGAAGTTCCCACAGTGGGTCGAAATAATGTGCTGTGACCCCGTGGTAGTTATCATTACTGAGGGACATCCCGTAATCTCCAGTGAGCGCGACTGTGTTTGTCTGCTCGAACGTGTGCTTTACCTTGGACTTCTCCGTGAACTTTCCGTTCAGAACTGTTTTCGTTTCCATTTCGTTTCACTCAAACAGCCTACTCTTTCACAGCGAGTGAGCAGGCAAGATCAAGCACATGCACGGGGCGTGCCTATTATTATATTGTAACTTCTATAATGAAATTTGTAAAGCAATAAAACAAACAACAAAAATGAATGAAATAAAAAATATTTTTATAATGGCTTAAAATTATTTTCCGAACAGATCATGTGACGAGCACCTTAGACTGCCACAAAAGTCAAACTCCGCCAATGTCCATCGACTAATTAAACCCCCGGTAACACGAAGATTCAGCCTTATGTGAAAAATTCTGATCTTCCCCTTTAAATCAATTATTGGAAAGTCAATTATTACGATTCTTATGTTGAGGCAGCAAAGGGAGAAAAATTCGTAAAAAGTAACCGATAAATAAGTAACTTAATTACTTTGGTAATAAACCAACTACATTACTTTTTGGAGGCGTAATCAGTAATTTACTTTTCCAAGTAATCTGTGACAACATTGTATATATAAGTTAGGTCATGTTTCAGCAAGATAGAGATGAGATACTGTAGGAGCGTACAAGTGGTTGATTCCTCCGCTAGTCAAGAGACTCTCTCTGATGCTGTGTTTCTGACGCCATCTTGGGACAAATTAAAACCCTCTGATCTAAGGATCTGACAAGGGCCAAGCGCACGATAAAAGATGTGTGGCGTAGCTTCGGGCAAAGACATGTAGGTCAGACTTTTTGGGAAGGAAACTGGAACACAGGCAGAGCAGAAATACAGAAGTTGAAAGTCATACACGGTTGTCCGTCTTGTATGGTTATATGGCATGTTCCATGAGGAGAAAACCAAGCTCGCGGCTCGGTTAAAACTCTACAAGTCCGCCTTTGATCGGTACCGTGAAATTCACGCTGCCAGACGCAAACCCTTGTTTAGCTTCTTATTGTGGATGCAGGAGAAAGGAGGAAATAATATTCCCAGATGGTATAGAAGAAAAAAGACAGCTTTTAATGATTCTCCGAAAGCTGGAAGGCGAGCGTCACAGAGAGATAAATGGGCCCAACTCGCTACGGGACAATCAAGTGAAACGCAGGGAGACGGTCATTTATTTATTCAGTCTTGAAAGCCTCCGAGGTTCAAGACTGTGCAAATCAACTCAATCAAATCACATCTCCATTGAAGGATACCACGTGGTTGTGCAACTGGAACACTGCCTGGAATGAGATCCACGGTTATGTATTTGTCTTTTTGTGTGTTGTCTTATCTACCCAAAAGGAAAGAAAGAATACATTTTGTAGACAAAAGCCAGGATTGGGCTCTTAAATCAAAATGGTGATATGTACTGCAAGTATTTGGTGTCGTTCTTCTTTGTTCCAGTGTTAAAAGAAGAATCATTGACCATTCAACAGTGGTATGCTTTATGATTGTTGTGTGTCTAGCTCAACCATGAGTTATGACTATACCCATGTGCTTTTTCCCAACAGGGTGACAAAAGAAAGATTGGTCGATTGGTTGGTAGGTTTTTCCCCCCTCTTGACTTGAGGTTCCTTATTAGTAGATCCAGCAACCAATCAATAGTAGTAATAGAACAGTTTATGACTGTAGTTTGTCTATGTCGACGCTAGTTTAGACCCGATTGGTAGGTCTTAAAAAGTGGATTGCTATATGTAGTAGTTTATTTTCATTCTGAACTGTGATAATATGAAGAACATCACCGACAAACATCAAGTTTCCGAGGTACTTCCGCTTTACTTCTGCATTTCTGCTCGCGATTTCAGTTTTACACTTTCTCTAACCAAAACAACAGTTGAGCTGGAGTGGAATTAATCATCAAAATCCCTCAAAAAGAAAAGTTGGAAATTTCGTATCCATCCCTTTTAATGGCAGTGGATGGAAACGCAATCAGGGACCTGAAAAGCTCCAAAACATCCAGTTGAGCGTGTTCTAATACATGAACATGGGAGTTTTGAAGGCAAATGTAGAACCAAGACAGTGCCACCACAAAGCAATAACAGGTACATGTTCAACATGTGCAATTTTATTACAATTCTGTGTGTTGCGTCGCCGCTGAGACATCATTAGCTTTGCATTAGCTTCAACGAAAGAGAAATGGAAAACACTTGTGTACTACAAGTAATACGTAGACAAGGGACGACAACTTGATGTGCCTCAAAACAATGCTTACATTGATGGACATATATCGAGACTACATGCATTGTACCTTGATGATGGAAGGCTCGATTTATGCTCCACTTTCGTTAATAGTTTGGTAATTTACAAATTGTGATTTATTGGCCTGTTTTGCACATGCACCAATAGTTTTAAATAAAACAAGAAATGGAATCATGTTGTCCAAAAGTTTTATTGCGATCAGTAGCTGCAGTAAAAATTATGACACGCTATTTGTGTTTTAATGTACAGTGGGGCAAATAAGTATTTAGTCAACCACTAATTGTGCAAGTTCTCACACTTCAAAAAAAATATTAGAGAGGCCTGTAATTGTCAACATGGGTAAACCTCAACCATGTGGGACAGAATGTGAAAAATAAATAAATAAATGAATAAATAACATTGTTTGATGTTTAAAGAATTTACTTCCAAATCATGGTGGAAAATAAGTATTTGGTCAATACCAAAAGTTCATATCAATACTTTGGTCTCTGTTATTGCCAACAAAGGGTATATAACAAACGTTTTCTGTAACTTCACAAGCTTTTCACACACTGTTGCTGGTATTTTGGCCCATTCCTCCATTCAGATCTCTTCTAGAGCAGTGATGTTTTGGGGCTGTCCTTGGGCAACACGGACTGTCAACTCCCTCCACAGATTTTCTATGGGGTTGAGATCTGGAGACTGGCTAGGACACTCCAGGACCTTGAAATGCTTCTTATGAAGCCACTCCTTTGTTGCCCTGGCTGTGAGTTTGGGATCATTGTCATGCTGAAAGACCGAGCCATGTCTTCTCTTCAATGCCTTTGCTGATGGAAGGAGATTTTCACTCGAAATCTCTCGATATATGGCCCCATTCATTCTTTCCTTTACACAGATCAGTCGTCCTGGTCCCTTTGCAGAAAAGTAGCCCCAAAGCATGATGTTTCCACCCCCATGTTTCATAGTGGGTATGGTGTTCTTCGGATGCAATTCAGTATTTTTTCTCCTCCAAACACGAGAACCTGTGTTTCTACCAGAAAGTTCTATTTTGGTTTCGTCTGACCATAACACATTCTCCCACTCCTCTTCTGGATCATCCAAATGCTCTCTAGCGAACCACAGACGGGCCTGGACGTGTACTTTCTTCAGCAGGGGGACACATCTGGCAGTGCAGGATTTGAGTCCATGGCGACGCATTGTGTTACTGATAGTAGCCTTTGTTACTGTGGTCCCAGCTCTCTGTAGGTCATTCACTAGGTCCCCCCGTATGGTTCTGGGATTTTTGCTCACAGTTCTTATCATTTTGACGCCACGGGGGGAGATCTTGCATGGAGCCCCAGATCTAGGGAGATTATCAGTGGTCTTGTATGTCTTCCATGTTCTAATAATTGCTCCCACAGTTGATTTCTTTACACCAAGTGTTTTACTTATTGCAGATTCAGTCTTCCCAGCTTGGTGCAGGTCTACAATTTTGTCTCTGGTGTCCTTCGACAGCTCTTTGGTCTTGGCCATAGTGGAGTTTGGAGTGTGACGGACTGAGATTGTGGACAGGTGTCTTTTATACTGATAATGAGTTAAAACAGGTGCCATTAATACAGGTAACGAGTGGAGACTCGTTAGACCTCGTTAGTTAAATTAGACCTCTTTGACAGCCATAAATCTTGCTTGTTTGCAGGTGACCAAATACTTATTTTCCACTCTAATTGGGAAATAAATTCTTTAAAAATCAAACAATGTGATTTTCTGTTTTTTTTTTTTCCACATTCTGTCTCTCATGGTTGAGGTTTACCCACGTTGACAATTACAGGCCTCTCTAATCTTTTCAAGTAGGAGAACTTGCACAATTGTTTGTTCACTAAATACTTATTTGCCCCACTGTATAGGCACTTCCAGGAGTTCACACAACCAAGCACAGCAGAGAAAGTCACGGAGCATAATCTACGTCGTGCTGAATCCATTTTTGGAGATTCCGTGAATTCCTCTGGTTTGATTTGGCAGTTTAAAACTTTGTCTGCTTTAACTGCAATTCCCGGCGTTCTGTATGAACCGGAGATCAGTAGCAGAAAATATCAATGATTCGCAAAGGAAACTTGTCTACAATGTTCTACACACACAAGAAAAAAAAAACACTCAGGCAAATTGAAAAGGTGTCAATAGGGAGCTTCTGGAAATTTCTGTGAATTGACATGGAATGTCCTTATACCACTGTGTTTTGGATCTGGTAAAATTGGATTGGTAAACCAGCTATGTCCGCAAGTTATTTTGCTCGTGGTTCTTCATTACTAAAAGATTCAGCATCTAATCCACAGCCGTTCATTGCATGACTGTAGAGGCAAAGGAAAGGTTGCTAGCAGGGGTGTTGTTATTAGTGAGGTCGGGGGCTGGAGGGGGTTCTTATATCGATTCATCCCCTGCAGCAACGTGCCAAGAAGCGGCTTTCATAATCCTTCCCGCCTAAATAATTCATCACTTGCCCTCAAAATTTCATCAGCACCTCCACGACGTAGACAATCCAATGCGGCAGCGGGGATTCAAAGTGGAGAAGGAGCGAGTGAGGTGATGATAGTGGAGATGATACCCCATAAACCGGAGAGCGGGTGGAGATGACCTCTGTGGTGCACCCATGTGCCTGCGTTGCTCCCAGGGTGCTGGAAAGCTGCCCACTTAGCCTCGCTAATGGTGTGCGCTGTGTTCCCCACAGTGATGGGTTCAAAGCAGGGGAAACCTTTCATGTATATTTGATGCGTCTTAATCTGGCCTTGCTAATAATGGAAACCTACACGAGAGGTTTGCGATACAGAGAAGATGGTAAAGCTTGTTCGGTTTTAAGGGAGTCAGAGGCTCTGTCTGTAAGGATTGTGGAACGAAGGGTGTTACAGGATGAAAGCAAATTCAAAGATCCTTTCAAAATGCAGGTATAAACATTTGTCTCTCCATTAATACGTAGATCGAGTAATCATAATATACATTACATATACTGTGTGATAGTCTATGCCATAGACTTTTCAAACCACCGTTTGAAAAGTAAATCATACTTGCTTTAACATGTAGAACTATACTCACACACACTAATATTCTCTCTCGAACACACTAGTATACACTCTCACAAATTGTACCCTCTCACACTTAGTTGTATAGTCTCTCATATAAACTAGTATACTTTCACGTACGCTGGTATACTTTCTCAGACACAACTATACTCCCACACACTAAAACTTTTCACAAGACGTAGTATACTCTCTCACGCACACACTACTATACTCTCACACACACTACCCTCTCACACATAGTAGTATAGCCTCTCATATAAACTAGTATACTTTCACATACACGGGTATACTCTCATACACACACACACCTAGACTCTCACACACTAAAATCTTTCACAAGAAGTAGTATACTCTCACGCACACACTGCTATACTCTCACACACTACCATACTCTCTCACACATAGCAGCATAGTCTCTCACACAACTACTATATTCTCTCACACATAGTAGCCTAGCCTCATACACACACACACACACGCACACACACATTACTATACTCTCTCACATGTTGTAGCATAGTCTCTCACACCCACTACAGAAGTGTCTCACACACAACTATAGTCTCATATACGCACAATTATAATAACGATTTTTCATTCTTGATTTAAATTTCCTCAAGCCATTTGAACTTTGCGAACAGTGATCTTCATTTTTAGGGCATTAATCTTTAAATGGATGTTTAAATAATTTCCTTCCTAATTGTGCACGGTATAATTGTCAGTCTATGAGATTTTACGAGAGAATATGGTACTGTGTTTGAGAGACTATACTACAACATGTGAGCGAGTATACTAGTGTGTGTGTGTGTGTGTGTGAGACTTGTGTGTGGGACTATACTATCATGTGTGAAAGTATAGTAGTGTGAGTGAGAGACTATACTAGTGTGTGTGAGAGACTATACTAGTGTGCGTAATGAACTATATTACTATGCGTGAGGAACTACTATTTTGTGTGAGAGACTATACTAGTGTGCGTAATGAATTATATTACTATGTGTGAGAGAGTCTCACAGGGAGAGATACTCTTGTGAATGACAGAGTATAATAGTTTATGTGAGAGGCAATATTACTAAGTGTGACTGAGAATAGTAGAGTGGGTGTAAGAGTATAGTTGTGCATTTGTAAGAGTATGATGTTACATGTGAAGGCAAGTATGAATTACTTCTCAAACAGCCTCCCATATTAGTCCATTCACTTACACATAGTGTAGAATATAAGCATCTCTGCCATCTTATTCACATACATAATATGTAAAGATGTCCCGATCGGGTCTTATCACGTCATTTTCAAAGTATCGGAATTGGCAAAAAAAATATCGGCCATGCCTTTTTTTATTTTTTATTTTTTTTAAATATTTTTAATTTAATATTTTAAATTTTTTTTAATTAAATCATTTTCTAATTGTAATTAACGTTACAGGCATAATATGTTACACTCATCCAGAGTCTTTAGTTTAGGCTTAAGGTAGGGTTATCAAATTTATCCCGATAACGGCGGTAATTAATTTTTTTAAAAATGTATCACGTTAAAATATTTAACGCAATTAATGCATGCGCTACACGACTCACTCACGCATTGTCGCGCTCAATCTGTAATGGCGCCGTTTTACCTATATAGAGAGATAAAAGGCAGCGTAAAATGAGTAGAGTGAATTTTGGTAGCCTTAGGAGCCTTTTTTTAATTGGCTAAAGCCTTACAATCCCTCTCCCTATGATTAGAAATATCATGGGAAGCAATGTGGGGAAGCAAGCTAGCAATTGATCTTTTTCTTAACACCTTATGTTATTTCCCAACGCAGAGAAGCACTACGCACAGTCATGGTTCCACTTCCCATCATGCATTTGGGCATGGCTACAGTATCATTTACTGAAAGCTCAACAAATATACTAGATGGCAATATTTAGTCACAATATACAAAGTCACAAGTCTTTCTATCCGTGGATCCCTCTCACAGAAAGAATGTTAATAATGTAAATGCCATCTTGAGGATTTATTGTCATGATAGACAAATACAGTACTTATGTACTGTATGTTGAATGTATATATTCGTCTGAGTTTTATTCAATTTTTTTCTTAATGCATTGCCAAAATGTATATGATCGGGAAAAAATATCGGGAATGATTGGAATTGGATCAGGAGCAAAAAAAAAGCAATCGGATCGGGAAATATCGGGATCGGCAGATACTCAAACTAAAACGATCGGGATCGGATCGGTAGCAAAAAAACATGATTGGAACAACCCTAATAATATGTTTTGTCTGTTGATTTGCTTGCTCATTGAATGTAAACAACTGGTTTTCTATTTACATACTTCGCACACGGTATACTGTGAATATCATTCTCTCCAATAATATTACCTTAGAAATTGGTGACTAGTTTTGTGATCGTGTCTTTGTGTATATGTCTGTCCATAAAAGAGCCCTAATTACAAGTTTTTCTTTCACACTGTAACACCCCCACCACCGTTGCACCAAGTAACATGATGCATTGTGCGACATCCATTACTACTTCTGCTCATTATCTACTAGTATGTGCAGCTGTAACCAGAACAACATGTCAGCATCTGGAGCTTGAAATGACCACCATTCTCCAATTACTACATATGAATTGTTTATTTATTTATTCATTTATTTATTTATTCAATGCAAGGCCCCTGGAGGACAAACGGCAGCTCGCAGTGTGGTGTTTAGTTCACCGTCACAACTCACGCATGACATCTCATTTGCAGTTAAGTCTGCACCACTGACTTGTTATGGCCAAACATGTAAAAACAAGCATGAATAGAGTGGACTAACCTGCTACACGATTTCTTTAAAGAGGGAATGAGGGGAAAATAATGTGAAGTTACAACTGTAAACATTTGTCTGACAAACATCTTTCACATTCGCCAGCACTAAAGTCCATCAACTCACATATATTTGTTGGATACGTATACAGTATGTTGTATACGATATATAGTACATGATAAACATTTACTTATTGATTCTCATTTGCATTGTCTGTCCATTTACACCTGAGTTGAAAACATCTGGCTGGCCATCTGTCTGCCTAACTACACATTTACGTGACGGAGATGTCCATTCACCTATATCCTGATACCTGTAAATTTAACTACAGAGGAGTAGCATTGTATTCTATAATTTATTTTCCATACAGTGGTCCCTCTACTTACGAAATTAATTAGTTCTGGAAGTACTTTCGCAAACTGAAAATTCCGTAAGTAGAACCACGTTTTCCATGCAGATGCCCTAATCCATTCCAAGCCCCCAAATATTCAGACATAATTTTTTTTTATGCAGCATAGAAATGCGTCAAAACATGATACAAATACATGTTACAATTACATTAATTGAATGAAAAACATAACATGAGTCTTGTGTAACCCCAGTTAAAATGATTACATTAAATTACATTAAAAATTAAGCAAATAAGTAATAAATAAACCACCAAATTAGTGAGTCATTTGCATATTAAAAGTGATTTTAAAAATTGTGTAATTTTCTAAATAAATGTGTAAATATGCAATAAGTTAAGAATTTTTGCTTTCACTAATAAAGTTTTTTTTACAAGAGAGAGAGCCCCTAACCTACCCACGAGTCTCTGACAAGAGACCGATGGGAAGTGTAGTAGTTGGCTACGAGCTACCGCTAACAAAACAAGACAAATTAACACTTTTTCCACACAAAACACCGACCCTGAGCCTTACTACTAGAGCGGTGTAACCCTTTGGAAGGCTCAAAATGCAAACTAGACGCGTTTTGGTAAGTTTTCTTAAATACTTATTTAGAGAAGTTTGTTTTAGCGGAACAACTATGAAACACGGCGCATTTAGGTGCCACTGTTAATACTATGAAACGGAAAAATATTTTGTATGTACATGTCAATGTTGGTATTTTAATTTTAATGTTAAAATGATGATGTATTTTATTTTGTGACTTAAATTCATTTTAAGTGAAGAATCTGCCGTTTAGTGAAAAAAAAAACGGCTACATTCGAGCCGCCATTTTAGGTCTCGAAATGCGACCTTCGTAACAGCTAGACTGAGTTAAAAGTGTTATATACCTGTTGCGTAAATGTCTAAAATTTATTTTTGGTAGCCTGATAACAGGCGTAGGTTTTCTCCCCTTTGGGAAAAGCCACTGAGTTCCTCCTGAAACTCAGACAACTGGACTGAACAGCGACGACAACGACTTGAAGGACAAAGGGAATCTCTGTAAAAGCTGAGTGACGAGCCACCCACGAGTTGGATTCCTTGTACTATATTTCCCCACCTTAACAACAAGGTTACCGTCACAACCAAAGTTGTGGTAGGAATTGGACTATTTTTCCTTTTGGATGGACTGAACTGAATGTCGTGTGTGCTTCCAAAAACACAACCAACCCATTTGATCCTTGATCCTTGGAGGACGATTAATGAACAAGTTAAATTGTTCTACTGGTCCTAGAAAAATTAGCATATTGTGATAAAGTTCATTCTTTTCTGTAACGTACTAATAAAAAATAGACTTTCATATATTTTACATTCATTACACACAACTGAAGTAGTTCAAGCCTGATTTTGGTAAAAAGGTCAAGAAAAAAAACAAAAATCCCTATCTCAAAAAAATTAGCATATCATGAAAAGGTACTCTAAAGAAGCTACTGACCTAATCATCTGAATCAACGAATCAACTCATAACCCCTCCGAAAGATTCCTGAGGCTTTTAAAAACTCCAAGCCTTTACACCCATTACACAAAACCGCAACCATGGGCAAGACTGTCAAACTGACTGCTGTCCAGAAGGCCATCATTGACACCCTCAAGCAAGAGGCTAAGACATAGAAAGAAATTTCTGAGCAAATAGGCTGTTCCCAGAGTGCTGTATCAAGGCTCCTCAGTGGGAAGTCTGTGGGAAGAAAAAAGTTTGGCAGGAAACGCTGCACAACCAGAAGAGGTGACCGCACCCTGAGAAAGATTGTGAAGAAGGGCCGATTCCAGACCTTGGGGGACCTGCAGAAACAGTGGACTGAGTCTGGAGTAGAAACATATAGAGCCACCGTGCACAGGCGTGTGCTGGAAATGGGCTACAGGTGCCACATTCCCCAGGTTAAGCCACGTTTGAACCTGAATCAGCGGCTGAAGCGCCTGACCTGGGCTACGGAGAAGCAGCACTGGACTGTTGCTCAGTGGTCCAAAGTACTTTTTTCAGATGAAAGCAAATTTTGCACGTCATTCGGAAATCAAGGTGCCAGAGTTTGGAGGAAGATTGGAGAGAAGGAAATGCCAAAATGCCTGAAGTCCAGTGTCAAGTACCCACAATCAGTGATGGTCTGGGGTGCCATGTCAGCTGCTCGTGTTGGTCTACTGTCTTTTATCAACGGCAGGGACAATGCAGCTATGTATCAGGAGATTTTGGAGCACTACATGCTTCCATCTGCTGAAAAGCTTTATGGAGATGAAGATTTCATTTTTATGCACGACCTGGCACCTGCTCACAGTGCCAAAACCACTAGTAAATGGTTTACTGACATTGAATTACTGTTCTCAATTGGCCTGCCAACTCTCCTGACCTGAACCCCAAAAAGAATCTGTGGGATATTGTGAAGAGGATGTTGAGAGACACCAGACCCAACACTGTGGACCAAGTATTGAGTGCATAGCTGATATAATTAATTGAAGGTTGACGTTTTTTGCATTAAAAAACACTTTTTGTATTGATCGGATGAAATATGCAAATTTTTTGAGATAGGGATTTTTCGTTTTTTTTTTAATTTGCCAAAATCATCAATATTAAAACAATAAAAGGCGTGAACTACTTCAGTTGTGTGTAATGAATCTAAAATATATGAAAGTCTAATGTTTATCAGTGCAGAAATGAATGAACTTTATCAGAATATGCTAGTTTTTTTAGAAGGACTAGTATACTTGATTTTGAACATTGAACTTTCTATTTTGAATGTTGACATTTCTAATTGCCTTGCAAAATTAAAGTGTAACAATTTAAACTCTGCTCAATTTTGTGATTTCGGTTTAAATTTAGAATTAAACAAAATTAGAATACTCTAATTGGCAAACCAGACCTGTGAGACAAATTAAACATAAAATAGAAAAAAAAAAAGATTGAACCTATAATTTTGTTATCATTCTTAACACAAAATTAGGGTGTAATATAACAAAAATCATTTTCTTCAGATACATCTTTTAAATTGATGTTCGTGATTTATTTGTTGTTTGTTTGTTTGTCAATTGTCATATTTTGTTTTGCTTTGTTTTCAAGTTATATCTGTCTCTGGTTCCTTCCTTTTTAATTACCACTTCACGAACCTAGAATTGGTCCAGTAGCCCATATCACCCTCTGCCTAACAGCAAAGGTGCTACATTTGCATAATATAAAAAAATCTAAGAATAAAGAATAAAAGTTGATTATTAGTATGATCAGTAAACAAGTTCAGTAAACCCGGAGAAGCAAGTAGCAGCCCATACTGTATTTTTGCCTTTTCTATCCTGAAATTTCTTTTGTAACAAGAGGAAATATTTTCCAGTTGAGGCATGTTGTAAGCTGAAAATTCTGTAAGTAGAGACGTTTGTAAGTAGAGGTACCACTGAACTTTATAGGTGCGCCATTTATGCTCGGCCAAGGTTTTTGTAAAGCCCCGAAAGCAGTGTCTTCCACATCATAGCGTTATTAATAGGAACTTTGCCCAAAAGCCTCGATGAGTAGGCAGCTAGGGAGAAAAGTGCACTGCGGTGCATCATCCTGGACTGAGTTGTTGGTTTTTTTTTTTTCCATCAGAGTGGAGCTCAGCAAAAACCTACCAAAAAAAAAAAAAAAAAAAACACTAAATGACTGGAACTGATACATGCAAGGTCACAAACTCCCAATGAGAACGGCTTGGCTTGAGGGATCTAACTGTATTTTTTAACTCTACTGTGCTATCCGTGCTATTCTTTCAGCACTTGTTATAAATATCCTAACGCTAATGCAAAATGCACAGACCTACTTCCGCTGTGGCTGTTTCTTCTTCTTCCCTCTAGCCGTCTACTTTGCATCATTTGCATATGCAGGTGAACTCTCGGTTACAACATGAGTTGGATTCGGGTGTCAGTGTGCATCAAATTCACAGAAAAGCACTCCCCGTTCAGACAGGTTTGCAACATCTGTTCACAAACACCTCACGTAAACTCCTGTCTGTCCATTCACATACACTCACAGCAAAAGTAAGCAATGTGCACTCGATAATAGGATTGAGGCTGGGATTTGCTACAGCCCAGCATGCCACTATAATTAACTAAGACGTTCACTAACTAAGGTGCTTGATCTGTGATATGTTTAGGGAAGAAAAGGGCCGAGTACGAGCAATAGTACTGACCAGGATGACATCAGGAACAGAGCCAGCGCTGTAAGTGTTCTGGCCACTATCACCTCCCCTATTTTGCATCGACAGTCTTCAAATTAAAACGCGAGCATGAGTGCAGGAACAGCAAGAGGCCAATAAATGCTGATCCGAATGGCGCAGCCTGGATATCTTAATCCTGGAATCCCTTTTCGTGTTCTGGAAGGAAGAAACAAAGTTTTAAAACCTAACCCTAACCCAGTGCTTCTCAATTATTTTCTGTTACGCCCCCCCCCCCCAAGCAAGACGTAAATGTTTCGCGCCCCCCCAAACTATCTGCCGCCACTGTAAATAGAATCATTTGTCTATAAAATTACTATCATAAATACGCATCTGCCTAACACTGTGTCCTTTTTTTCTAATAAAGAAAAAAAGTAACATAGATCAACTTATAATAAAGTATAACTTTATTAACGTTGTTTTGTTTGTAACAGAGAAGACTTGACGAGCATCAATTTGCCTGAATTAAAAAAAAAAAAAGTCAACGTTCAAACTGTAAAAATACACTCAAGGTACATTTTTGACCATTTGATACAGAAAAATAAAATGTAATAAAATCAGTAAATAATAACAAATTCGAATTGATTAGAAACATTCACTCATGAGGACAATATGCCAAAAAATTTGACCGAAAAAACCAAAAGTGAATAAAAGAAAAAAAGAGTGTCCTTGGACAGAAGGACAGTTTTTATTTTGCTGCTCACACTCAGTATTACCTCCTTTGCAATGGTGTGGAGTTATTTTGCAATGAGCATGCGATCAATGCTCACTGGTTTACTGATATACCACTGACAAAGCAGGACGATTGTTGGCAATATTCGGCACGTTTTCGCTGAAAAACAATCAAGCAGCTTATCAATGAGATTGGGGTCGAATGTCTTTAAGTGGCGTCTTAATTGATTTGGCTTCTGGCTGTCCGCTATAAATATTTTTGGACACAGTAAACAGTGGTCTTTCCTCATCACACACTGTATTAAAAGTCAAAGCTAAAAGGCAAACGGCACGAAAAAAGCGAGGTAGAACCGTAGGTGAGGGCGGTCGACGTGACGATCCCAAGCCGAAAATGGCACTTCTCGGGCGGCGACGTGAGAACCCGACAAGACCGTGGGTCGCTGCGTGAGTGAGTCCGGTCGGAAAACGGCTTTCGAAAACGGCGGCGGCGCACTGCTCTTCATATCTGTTTTCTGTGTGCTGAGTGCTCTTCCTTAGTTCAAAAGCACTGAACGCACTCTGTAAATGAGAGCGCCACTGCCACCCACTGAGTGGATGTGCAAGTACACGTTATTCCAGTACGGCAAAAAAAAAAAGAAAAAAAAGCCTGTTCCCCGAGGACACATGCGCCCCCCCTGGCATCGCTCTGCGCCCCCCCAGGGGGGCGCGCCCCACTATTTGAGAAGTACTGCCCTAACCCTACAATGACATCATTGGTATCGGCAAGTACTAAGAAATAACATGCCGAGGCTGTACATTATGTACTTTTCCGAGATCGAGTTTCCAACTGCTGGTAACCCTACCCAGCATGAAAAAGAGCAATTGTCACCCATCCCAAGAAGTCCAGTCGTGGGGCGTACAATCATCCTTCTGCTGTGAATTTACCATATTGGCCCAAATATAAGACAGTGTTTTTTGCCTTGAAATAACACTGAAAAAGAGGGGGTCATCCAATAATCGCGGTCTAGACATTCTACCTATTCACGACACTAGATGGCGCCAAATATCATTGAAGCGATGTTCTGTCATGACAGATCTCAACTACTGTCCCCATTCACGACGCTAGATGGCGCCAGATATCATTGAAGCGATGTTCTGTCATGACAGATCTCAGCTCTTTTTAGTTTAACCAGTTTGCTTTATTTTATTGTAATGTTTTTCCTTATTTAGATTTGTTCAAGACTACAGTTACAGATAGACTTCACTTCGATGGTTAATGCAGTTATTGCAATTTTGTTGTTTTATCACAATAGATTGGCTTATTTACATTTCAAAAACCAGAAGCCATTCATTTACGAATGTGATTGCACTTTAGTTTACATATTTAAATGTTCAGATATTAAGATTTGAATGAGGCAAAATAACATACTTTTTCTCTCAAATATATTGTTATAGTCATTTGTTTCGGATGTACTGTAATTATTTTCTGTATAAAAATTAATTTGGTGTTGACAAAGTTTTTTTTTCAAACTTCAGTCTTGAAAAAGAGGGGGTCGTCTTATAATCAGGACAGTCTTATATTCGGACCAATACGGTAAATAAGTTTATAGATAGTAAACATCTAATCCTCTGAAGCGGGAGAGTGGCAGGGAATGAATGTTCAACTTTATTTTTCATTCAAAAATTGAGTTTGAGTCTTGAATAAAGGTGTATGAAACATGTAGTTTATTTAGCAAAGTTATGTTCATAGTTTAAATTTATATATATTTCGTATTGTGGCGGTATTGACAGAGGTGAAAGTGGGCCGGAATGCCGTTCCAGCAAGAAGTTCGGCGCCGGAACAGTTCTTTAATCCCAAAAATAAGACAACAACTGTCAAAACCCATGTTAAAAACAACCTGTCTTGCTGGCACACAGGCATTTTCAAGAGGAAAACAATCCACTAACATCAGATTTACATCCAAAAGTGTTAACAACAAGCATAATAAAGTGCTTGTGTTGCGTCAACCATTTCCACCGATATTTATTATATATTTTTTCCACGGACAGTGTATGTCCTATGTGTCGTGTCGATATGTGCATGCGCTCAGCTAACCACCCTCCCTGGCCGGGACTCCAGTTGCCGGTTTAATTGGCTGACATAGTGACATGTGATCAGCATGGATAGTTAGCTCTGATTGGTTCAAATGCACATGTTTTCAGGGACAACAAAAAAGACAAAAAGACCAAGCATGTTGAATTAATGCAGTAAAAAAAGGGCAATGCAACAAAATACTAATCAATTCTTTAAGAGAAAAGAAAGCGTTGAGGAGACTTATTTTCTCTAACGTGGAGGTCCAGAACATGTTAACCCTATAATGCCTGACCCCAGAAATATTGATCAGAAAATTAGGATTTTTTCAATTTGATAGCTTCCTGTGGTCCTTAAACATAATAAAACATTTAGATTTTTTTTTTAAATTAATTATATTCTCTAATTTGTATCATAAATGATACATTAAGCATAACATCCAGTTTTCGTGGTAAAAACAAATATAACAAAAGTGAGTTTAAACATAATAAAGTTTTAAACAATTTTGAATTGGCTGACATACTGACATGTGATCAGCATGGATAGTTAGCTCTGATTGGTTCAAAAGCACATGTTTTGTGCGACAACAAAAAAGACAAAAAAGAACAAGCTTATTGAATTAATGCGATTAAAAAAAGGGCAATGCAACAGAAAATTGATCATTACACAGATTATTTTTATTTTTAACAACAACAAAAGAATCTACCAAAACCCTTTTTTGCAGCACCCAACACTAGGGTGTGCTGCAACAGCATCAGCACTGCACTTCCCTTGCCACTGAGCTGGTTTGTTCACAATTGTACTTCCCCCTATTAATTCAGATGCTGAAACACGGCCAACTTTAACCAGACTACTTTTACATGACAGTGTTGTTCATACTTGCAAATTTTCTACAAATCAAAAATTGATTTACGCTCACGCCTCCTCTAGACACAAGCCTATGGGGATTTAATTTCTCAGTCACTCTCTAATTGCTTTCCACAGCCCTTGTGATTACTTTATCTTCCTGGACTGTCCTCTCCTTTGCACTTAAATTCTTTCAAGGGGTAATTGGGACTGCATAGCTACTCCCAGCACATGCCATTAGCACTGCCTGGCTCTTTGCTGCCCATCAAGCTGTTCATGTTATGATATCCTAGTAGTCGACACTTCACTTTGTTAACTAGTGTTGCACCGATGCCATTTTTTGGGCCCGATACCGATACAGATACCTGGCTGTGCAGTATCGGCCGATACCATTCTGATACCACTCTGTTTGCAAAAAAATATTAGGGCTGTCAAAATTAACGCGTTAACGCGCGGTAATTAATTTTTTTAATTAATCACGTTAAAATATTTGATGCAATTAACGCACGTGTCCCGCTTAGACAGTATTCTGCCTTTTGGTAAGTTTTACAGCAAGGCTTTTTCTGCTGTCTAACAGCGAACTCTTGTGGTCGCTTTGCGACATGGTTTATTCTTTTCTTGCCTGTTCAATATGGCTGCACAACGTCTCTGTTGTGCTTATATGATCCTTGGACAAGATTTGTCCGTAAGTATGGTTGTTGTAAAGAATGTACATATTATGTTAATTAGCGAAATGTTATATTTTTTGTATGAGACGCTTTTTGTTTATGTTTACCTGTATAGCGTGCTAAGCTAACGTTGTTGCTAATGCAATGCTTTTGTACTTTTTTTTTTTTTTGTAGTTTTAGGACGGTCTAAAGAGGACAATGGTTTGAGGCCATTTTATTAATAAATCAGATGAAAAAGGAATAAGTCTGATTATTAAGGCGTCGTTCACTAGCTGTCTAGCTTTGGAAAAAGTAGACGCTTCGGAGTGAGGACAGCATAGACAGATTTAAATGACAGTAGAGTGAAATGCCCACTACAGTCCTTATGTACCGTATGGTGAATGTATATATCCATCTTGTGTCTTATCTATCCATTCCAACAATTTATTTTACAGAATATATATATAATTCACAGAAAAATATGGCATAGTTTATGGTTTGAATTGCGATTAATTGCGATTAATTACGATTAATTAATGTTTAAGCTGTAATTAACTCGATTAAAAATTTTAATCGTTTGACAGCCCTAATATATATATATAATATACATGTGCGTATAAGGGATGCAACGATACAGTTAAGTCACGGTTTGGTACGATTTTTGATACAATTCAATACAATTAATGCTCTGAAACAGAAAATATAACTGTTATTATTATTATTATTATTTGCTAACGAGCAAAAATAACAGTGCCATCATATAAACAAGCATTTTAGTGCATAATATTTAAGTGCTTACTTCTTACTGATCTGAAGAAATTTTGTATATAAGTGCTGAGAACAATCTTTACTGTTTGAAAAGTGGGGCACACTGTTGATTGCTGCAGCTTTCTTAGCAGCTATATTTACCATAAAAGGAAAACATCCTTTTTGTGGTCCGAGTCCATCAGTAACATGTACTGAATTAACAGTATTTGCAGCATTATCTATAGTTACTGGTATGGATTGATTTTGCCTGCTTAACTTCCATTCAGTCATAGCGGTTTCTAATTCATCAATGTAGTATATGGACTATGCGTCGCTCTGGGCTCACGCAGCTAATGGCATGGGATCTAATATAAGACATCTAGGTTATATCTAGTGTGTGCGCATGAGAGTTGGCATGGGATCTAACATAGGACATCTAGGTTGCTATTTGATGATATCTAGCATGCGCGCTGCACCACTGAATGTTTTCCGGCCACAGAAGTCACTTCTGCTCATTACTGCACAACACCAGCATATGACAATCGACTTTCATAAACAGGACGAGTTTAAAGTACGTCGCTCTTAATTTGCCACTCATTGTTCATCATGAAACCATGAGTTTGCTTAGTCTCCCACGGTCTTAACCTTTCTGATCCCATTGGCGCCACAACAGTAGGCATTGGCTTACGCATGCTAATCGGTTGTGACTGCCATGTTAGATGAGCAGCGTAACATCGTGGATAAGCGTTGTGGTTTACGTCCTTAATATTGAAGATGAAGGTGTTAATTTTGTTTAGTAACTTTGAGACAAAGACATACAGATGTCATGCATCGGGATTTGGGAAGTTAGGTCACGTGGGGAGGACAGTACATTTGCGTTCAAGTGATGCCAGTAGATGGTATCGGCGCCCTAAATGTTGGTACTCGTCGATACCGATACCACCAATTCGGGCCGGATCGGCGCCCCCTGCCGATACTGGTATCAGTATTGGTGCAACTTTATTGTTAACAATACCTTACTACTGCCGGTTGCAAAGAGGATATTCAGATATAACCAGTGACTACCATTTGACATTATTCATGTATCAAAAACTGAAGACAGGGAACCACTTTTTTCATTTGAGTCCAACAAGCTACCTCCCTCCCTTTGCCCTGCCCCTAAGAGTGTTAATAATGGCTGCCAGTCAGGCGATCGGGTATAATTGCGGCGCTGTTTGTCGCTAATCAAAGGTTGAGCCGGCTGACATTTTCTTGGCGTGATCTGCGGAGGATGAGGCTGATTTTGTCGAATTACGTCAAAAGGTCAAAGCTAGGCGGATGCTGACTTTCAGTTTGATTGCGCCGCTGGTAATACGCTGCTGTAGATCTCCACAGATCGGCGTCTTTAATTTGATTTTCTTCCTCCCGCCGATTCTGCGTGGATGCAATCGCACATCCAGACGATTTTCACCAATCTCGATTTGTGGCCGTCAATACTGAGCTTATCCGTCAGCATCTGCGAGCTGGCGGGTTGAAACATATTGCTTTTGTCTGTGCGAGCCACTTTTCCCTGATTGCATTTGTACTGAAAAAGCTCCCATATTCCCAAGAGAGGCATTCTGTATTCCAATGCTTTGCTTCTGCCTCTGCATTGCCACACTGCATCGCAAATTCAGGTATAGCCCAATCTCATTAACAATCTTTGGCATTTGTGCCGCATTGATTAATTAGGCGCAGTCAGTCAGAAGGTGTTTTTAAAGCACGCTTGTGCATCCCTTCAAGTAGAAGTCCTGCTTTACTTGCTAAAGAGCAACAACTACACAAGTTGTGGAGCCTTTAATGGAATGTTGGAGATTTGTCGAGCAGTTTTTTTGTTACATTGCATTATAATGTGAGCTCATATTGACAGCACAGTTACCTAGACAGTTTAGTTCAAGTGACATAGTTGATGTTTTTATTTGCTTGTGAACTTTATTCTCAGGAGATCTTATTTAGGTTAAAGTCATAAAGGTTAGCATGCTATACATCCTGCTAGGTTTCAAGACCTAAAATGAATTATGGATATTTTTTTTTAGTTCAACATTGCTCTCACCATGACTTTTGATCTAGATCAGGGGTGTGAAACTCATTTTTGACCTGTTTTCCTTCGTAGAGACATTTTGTCTGTCAACTCAGGCTGCCACGATTGATCGACTAATCAACAACTAATCAATTAACAAATGAAACGACAACTTACTTGATTGTCGATTCGTCCTGCAGAGACATTGTTGACCTAAAAAGATCCAAATCTTTTTTTTTAGCCTCTCAATAGCAATTATTTCAAATACTGAGAATGTTAAATATTTTCTTTAAATTATGATTATTAATCATTTAAAAATATCATTGAAACAGGGCAATAAAAAACTGGAAATATTTTCTTTTTATTTTATGATTTTTCTTCAGTTGGATTCTTCATTTTCTGATATTATTAGCAAGAAATGCGAACACAGTAAATATTGTCTTTTGTTTATTTATTGTTTTTTTTTCTATAAAAAAAAAAAAACAGGTATAAGGTAAATATCTTTTTAAGGTTGTTTTTTTTTTATGGGGGGTGTAATGAAAAGGGGCAGGGGATTGTTCTCTGATTACAACATATTACAAAAAAAATAATAAAATTCTCTTCCTGGCTTGTAATCATTGTATTTTCGTTGCTTGGGTCCAAACTGAATGGAAGAAGTGACGAAGAAGGTAAAAGTTTGGTTTTGCTAAAATCAGAGGCTACATCCAAAATTGCCAATGTCCTAGTTATGCAGAAAGTATTTGTTTAATGTAATTTCTTCATGTTTCAGGTGAAACTAAGTCTATCAAATTTGGATCTATATATATATATATATATATATATATATATAATATGTATGTATGGCGGAAAACACAGACAAGGCTGAAAAATGAGTTTCTACTCTTGCACTCCTTTTTAAAATAAACTGCTGGATTCTAAGCCAAAAGAACTGTTGTGTTTGATCGAACAATACTGTATGTCTATATGCTGCCATAGCAGATTCATGGTGCATTAAGCCCCCAAACTATTTTTAATTTGTACGTTTTACCCTGGAAACCCCCATTTACAGACATCACACAACCACTTTTGTTTCAACCCACCCATAAAAAGAAGGTAAGTAATTATATTTATTATTTGAAATTTCTGTCATTTTTAGCTTAGAATCATTAATCAATGTCTAATATTTAGCTTAAAAAGAACGACTGGAATTTGTTGAAATCACCTCCACCGACTAATTCAATCCCACTAACTCGAAGAGTAAGCCTAGGGTTAGGTTAGGGTTAACAGCATATCAGTGCCAATGTAAAACAATGCAAATTGACTGCACAATAATAAACAACACACAAATGAATTGCACAGAGCAATAAACACAAAGGGGGGGTGCGGATGCATACGCACAACCCGGAAGTACGCCGTACACACATGCGGTCAACTTGGCCACAAAACGTGGCGGTAACGAAGCACTAAACACTCAATCGAACTTTAACACATCCCAAAGATGCTAAACTAATACGTCACCTCACGGCATTAATGTGCAACACGAATATGATATAAACCAGGGGTGCTCAAATCCAGTCCTCGAGAGCCCCTATCCAGCTTGTTTTCCATTTCTCCCTCCTCCAACACACCTGACTCAAATAATCAGGATCAATATAAGGCTCCTGCACAGCTTGCTGATGAGCTGATCATTTGATTCAGGTGTGTTCAAGTAGGGAGACATGGAAAACATGCTGGATAGGGGCTCTCGAGGACCGGACTTGGGCAACCCTGATGTAAACAATGCTGGCCGATGACTACCCGCCGTTGCATCAGCAAAGGTACGAAACAGCCGCGCCTGCAGCAGCTCCAACCGATCGCTGGAACCCTCCAGAATGAAGGAAAAAATACTCATGTACATTCATGGACGCACACAGATTAAAATTCCCTCGCACGTGCGCTGGCCCACGCCTTTCTCAGTCCCAAAACACTTAGAGACCCTAGACCAAAACACGAAGTAACTGTGAGCGGTTATCATGGAAACTAACATGTAGTGCGAACCTTTCTTGCATTTTCTTGTCAAAATGCTCGTCGTACATGACTGCAATATTCTTCATTCTACATACCAGGGGTCGCGTTAACCGAATATTTTCCGTCGTTGACCGGTTTTTTAAAACGGTGACGGAAAAAAACTGAAGTCCATCCGTCATTTTGACACGTTGCAATTCACACCCCAGACCAAAGTGAGCATATTAATTAGCTATTGTCTGTCTTGATGCATGACGTCGTTGGCCTTACTCGGAAAAATGTCGAGGCAACTGAGTGTTTGCCTGGCACAGCCAGACTGTTCTCCCTGTATTTTTCAAACACTGAGAGAAAAGTCTGGGACACAGAGTGGGTACAAAATCAATCGACAAATCAGATTTGTTTATTTTTCGTGACGTGTTCTTCACGAGCAACGTCACTCTTGCGCGCCGAAAGTCGTCTCTACAACAACACGGATGGCTGGAGAGCCGAGAATATGAATGAAAATGAATGAAAACTAAATACTATTGAATATGTCATTATTATCATTTTAAAAATGTAAGTGACGGGTAAAAATAGATTATGACCGGATTTTTATGACACTGTCAGTCAAAATGACAGACAATGAAAAAGTCTAGCGCAACCTCTGCTACATACATTATGAGGCAATAACAAAATAGTAATGCACAGGCATTAAGGAAGCTAACTTTAATCAGATTACTGGTTTGGAAAAATGAACACGTTAGATTGTTCGTTACTGAAACGAAGTAATCAGATTACAGGGACAACACCGGTGGTGACCACAAATCCAAACGTTTCATGAAACAAGTTTTTTTTTATATGTCAATGCGACAAAACAAACTAGAAAATACAACTTAGAACCTGGGAACAAAATATGTGTTACACGGTGTTATTGCTGCAAGAAGTCAATCCACGTGATTTCCTTTTGTGGGCAACACAAAATGATGTTGCAGGCCGGATCTAGCCCCGGGGCCTTGAGTTTGACACCTGTGATCTACAACATGACACATACAAAAAGCTCTAAAACCAAACAACCTATGTGATGATTATGAATCATTTTGGTGCTAATTTGACCGTGTGAGAAAACAAATACAGATGAAAACATATCTTGCCTGCAACTTTGAAAAGATAACATATCTTGATTTTGCTTGCAATTAAGCAAGATAACAAGCAACCAAAGGAAGCAATTTTTTTTTTCCTTGATTTTGAAAACTCACCTCATTTCAACTTTCATGAGATATTACACAAACAAGTTGAAAGAACATACAGTACTTTTCCTTTGCTTGCACTTTTGAAAGAATATACTGTATCTTGCGGCATTCAGATTTTTCGGTAAGAAAAACAAACGGTTTATTTAGCTTTGCTTTGGCATGATGACAATAATACAAACACTGGAAATGTGTCTTTGGAGGACATTTCCCACAAACTCCCCACAGAGAAGGGATTTACAGCAAGTACCGGCGACATCCTCATTGCCTGCGGGCCAAGCTGTATGCCACTCTCTCCCTTTATGAACCTCAACCATGCATGGAAGAAAACTCTCAACTGACCTTTACGCATTATTATTTCTCTACCATGTCAGTCCAAGTAGTTCATTGATTCTTTTTTTTTTTTTTTTTTAATATGTGACACAAGATGGCTAAGGTCAAAGTCATTTGCAGTCAAATATCCTTATTAACTGCAGTAGACGTGCTGCTCGCATTCAAGCTCTCATATCTAAACAGCTATTGATTTTTAAAGACGTAGCACCCAAGATCACAGTGGTAGCTCAGAGGATCAGAGAAAACAGATTTCTTGTCAGCACGCTGATCCAGTCAAGCTATCAAGGACAGAAAGAGAAGGGGGAAAATGAGCAGAATGAGCATGCACTGGACAAAATGCCACAAATGGTACATAAAACATTAAAGTTAAAACAGGAAATAGAAATAAAACCAAAAATATTGAATGAAACTCAAAAGTTGTTTAACTTGAAATCTGAAGTATATGGGCAGTTCTGAATAACCTGTGGTAAAAAGTAGCGTTTATAGTAAAGATGTCCCGATCGATCGGGTCCGATCACGTCATTTTCAAAGTATCGGAATCGGCAAAAAAATATCGGACATGCCTGTTTTTATTTTTTTATTTTTTTAAATTAAGTCGTTTTCTAATTGTATTTAACGTTACAGACAAAATGTCTTACACTCATCCAGAGTCTTTAGATTTGGCTTAAAGTAGGGCTATCAAATTTATTGCGTTAACGGCAATAATAACATTATAATATTTAACGCAATTAACGCATGTGCAGCACTACCCACTCACGCATTGTCGCGTTCAATCTATAATGGCACCGTTTTACGTGTACATAGAGCTAAAAGGTAATGTAAAACAAGAAGAGAGAATTTTGGTAGCCTTTGAAGCCTTTATTTAATTGGCTAAAGCCGTACAATTCCTCTCTCAACAATTAGAAATATTGTGGGAAGCAATGTGGGGAAGAAAGGCAGTGGTTGATCTTTTTCTTAACACCCTGTGTTATTTCCCAACGCAGAGAAGATATATCAATTGGTACCACTACGCACAGTCATGGTTGCACCATCATGCATTTGGGCAGAAGTTTATATCAATTGGTACCACTACGCACAGTCATGGTTGCACCATCATGCATTTGGGCAGAACAGTTAAATGGCTACAGTATCATTTACTGAAAGCTCAACGAATACACTAGATGGGAATATTTAGTCACAATATACAAAGTCACAAGTCTTTCTATCCGTGGATCCCTCTCACAGAAAGAATGTTAATAATGTAAATGCCATCTTGAGGATTTATAGTCATAATAAACAAATACAGTACTTATGTACTGTATGTTGAATGTATATATTCGTCCGAGTTTTATTCATTTTTTTCTTAATGCATTGCCAAAATGTATATGATCGGGGAAAATTATCGGGAATGATTGGAATTGAATCGGGAGCAAAAAAAAGCAATCGGATCGGGAAATATCGGGATCGGCAGATACTCAAAATAAAAAGATCGGGATCGGATCGGGAGCAAAAAAACATGATCGGAACAACTCTAGTTTATAGCCCAGATTTCAGAGGAGCTAACAGTTTGAGCACATTTCAGAGCTTCGAGTAACTTGTTCCAGAGGCAGTGGTGGAATGTAACGAAGTAAAAGAACTTTGTTACTGTAGTTAAGTACATTTTTGTGTATCTGTACTTAACTTGAGTTCAAATATGAAGTGGTACTTTTTACTTTTACTTCACTACATTTGACAGCAGGGATCTGTCGTTTTTACACCACTGCTTTTCAAATTGTCGCCTGCGTTACACGTTGCTTTTGTTTGTTTTCTGTTTTTCGGTTTGTGAATTGATAGTTTCCTTTTCATGCCTTCGGCACAATCGATAAGCCCCGTGCAACTACTATAACATTAACGGCAGCAACATGAGTACAAGCAAGATTAGGCAGGTGACGAAGATATTGAGCAATGAAAACTACCACACTTTTACAGTAGGTGGCAGTATGCACCATATTGTTGCTTGCAATCCGCCATTAAGCTAAGTTTAGTTTAAAAAATGAGTACTCTTTCACCATTGTCCAGAGGTGAGGAGCATAGAAACTGAATGCGGTCTCACCCTGTTTAGTTCTTGTTCTTGGAACACAGAGCAGACTGGTTCCAGATGACTTTAGGGATCTAAATGCTTCGTGATCAAACAAATCAAGCATATACTCCAATAGCAGGTGACTCCGTGCCGGATCCAGCCTCAGCTCGCCAGATTCACATAACAATCACGGCAGCAGAACGTCAGTGCGCCAGATGCAGCCCGGATCATACATCTGACAGTCCAAATGATAGGTTACGCACTGGTCCGGGTCGGACCGTGCAGACCAGACACACAAAAAATATATATTTTAATGGTGACGTCACTACAGCGTGCAACCTGAATGTGCTAATCCGCTTAATTGAAGACACGTCATTTCAGCGTACGGACATTTTTATGGTGAATCATAATTGCATTTTGAAATCAATTCTTGACTGCAGAACAAGTTATTCAACCAAGCGTTAGTAAAATGGCCGGTTTATTATCTGCCTCAAGTTATATAATCCAAAATTTGTTGCACAACAACATATGGAGAGTATTTATATAGCGCTTTATCTACATTGTTACAATGCCCAAAGCGCTTTACATTAGCACACATTTACCCTTCCACCCACAACTTCACACACCAATGGTGCTGCTGCCATACAAGGCGCTGCCAACCCATTGGGGGCAAGGTAGGGTTCAGTGCCTTGCCCAAGGGCACTTTGACAGTGGGCAGTCATAGCCGGGAATCGAACCGCTGACGCATCGGTCCCAGGACAGCTCAAGCTATCAACTGCGCCATGGCCGCCCATATGGAGGGAAAAAGTATTTACTCTGTGTTGCTGTAAGTGTTTGAATGTTTGAGTACTATTATTCAATCTGAGCCCCTCCTCCTTGTGTTTGTGTATTTGTGTCACTGCCTTGATTGCATAGATTGGTGAGCCTGGGACCAGGTGCTGCTGATCATCATCAGCAGCTTACTTAAACCGGTCCTTGGCCTCACATTATCGCCAGATCAACAACTCACTGACATGACTTTCAGCTAACAAAGAATCTAATCCTGATACTCACATGATTTTTTCCCCTAGACCCTGTGCTGCTTGCCCGCCAGAACACCTGCCTGCCCGTTCACCTGTTCTATCACCAAACTGCCCACCGGATTCTTTGGACACTATCTGCCTCTCCCGCTCATCGTCAATGAACTCTTGTTACCACTGCCAGTTTGCCTCTGTCTCTGCGCTTAGTGCCCCGTTACCCCAGAACCTTAACAAATACAATATGTTGTTTACAGTCTAAAAATGGGTCATATTTAATGTGTAGTTGCTTGTTTCAATTAAAATATTTTGTGAAAAATATGTTGTATTGTTATGGTGCATTAATAAATGGCATGAAAAAGTTATTATAGCTTTTGAGAGACTAATTTGCGATATAAATACATTACAGTATGATTCGTTGAACAAAATGGACCCCAAATTTAACAAAAAAGATTTTGACACAAATCTGGCCCAGATTGGGTAACGTGTGCCACATCCGGGCCATACATTAATGTAGTGTCTGATACTTTGGACCAGTTCTGGACCAAAACCGGTTGCTTATCTGGCAAGTGACTCCATTAGTGATGTGCCCTACTTTGCCGAGACGCCGATGCGTGTGCCGAGTAAACCGGAAAAAAAATCTCCAAAGCGCGCATCGAGGCATGTGTTGATTACGCATGTGGCCACGCCCGAAGCCTCGGAAGGCACGTTGCCACGTCCGAAGCCTCACGAGACGGGCTTCCTACGTCATCGCCAACACATAGTTTCGCCGGTGATTCGAAATGAAATGGCGCACCGAGACGACAATGAGCTGACAGGTGACACTGACACACCCAACTCGCATCTTCAAACCTTAATTCAATCGGATTCGTTTTGCAATGGACGAACTGTCCAACATCTGGGATCATTTTTAGCAGTTCTCTCCTAAAAAGGTACAAATTATAACCAGTGTGAATATATATTGTAAATTATTGTGGCAACACAGTGTATCTATCCCTCGTTTTAATGTCTTTCTTCTACTTGCTGATTTTTCATAAGGTGAAGTGCAAACTTTGTTCTAAAGAACTTGGGTACCAAGAGAACACTTCATCTATGTTGAGGCATTGTACCCCGGCCTCATCCGTCCCTTGCGAAAGATTATTTTCAAAAGCAGGAGAAATCCTATCTAAAAAAAAAAAAAAAAATTAACCGTTTAAAGCCAGAAACTTTGGAAATTAGGAAAGTTTTCCTCAATAAAAATGAATGAAAGGTGTGTCTTGTTCCTTGTTTATATGTCAATGACTAAAATAAAGCAATCATTCTTTCAAGTAGAGCCTAAATCTGAGCTCGGGTCGGGCCCAAAATGTCACTCATTTACGTTCGGGTCGGGTTGGGCCGGACTTCTTCTCTCACTAACTTTTTTGAATAAATGTATATTTGTATATGGATGTTAAACTAAGGAATACTTGTTATAAAATAAATGAATTGTATAAAACAGAGAAAGGGCACTGTCATGAGCCGCAGGAGAGCCAGTACATTGTTTGCGCACATGAAGGCTCTGGGGCTCTCCGCGACTCTGCAACTCTGCATCCTGATATGTCCTTTTCGAATTTTGATATGGATGTGATATTAGTCAAGCATCTTTTATTAGCATTTGTTTCGAGGGCCGCACCTCTTCGTGCTAAGCAGGACGTCGTGGAGTTCGTGGTGTTCCTTAAAATGTTATTTTGGTTCAGTGCTCCTTAAGGCAGGTTGTTCTTTTGTGTATTCTGATGCGAGTCATTAAAATAAAGAAGGTTATTTAAAAGTATATTAGTTTATTTTTGTATATGCTGCTGGAGAGGTGCATCCATGAGAGCACAATATCCCACACAGAAATATATTTAACAAACCTATCCAGCGTTATTTCGTTGTGTACATGCATTTGTTATGATCATAAAAATATGTAGAGTATTTAAACATTAAAAAAAAATTGCGTTCTTTTCTGCCAACTTGAAGAAATTAAAATAAATGTCTGTTGCTGCATTTTGCCATGGAAATGACGCATGAACTATCCACCTGATAGAACAGACACACAAATATGAAACATGTTTATTGAATATGCATTTTACAGTCTTGTTCAACTGGGAGAATTTGTTACAAAAGACAGGCTTTAATTTGTTATCATTATGCACATAGGTGTTGTCACAAAGTTGATCACACAAAATGCAACCATTTTCCAAGCAGTGCTCTGTCCAGGTCTGACTGACGCATTGCATCCCTTTATTTCCTCCTCCTGGGTCCTCACAAATAAAAAATACAATTTCGGCTCTTTTTTCGGGCTCGGGGATACAAATAAAAAAAAACAATTTAGGGTTTTTTCGGGCTCGGACCAAAAAGTTAAGTTAATTGCTCGGGCCGGGTCGGGCTGGATTTTAGGCTCTACTTTCAAGTAACACACACACATTCATTCACATAACAACTCCCTGCCCTTTTGACCCCATCAAATCCATGGTATCATTTTAATCACTCTGTCTGTCGTGACATTTATTTCCCACTTGAAGCCTCATGATGCTTCAGCCCAGGAGCGAACCAGTTTGATGGAAAGCCTCATTGCTTCATGATGCTTCAGTTTGCCATCACTGGACTCCATACTGAGTTTGAGCCATTGTTCATGTGGTGGCTACCACTACCACCACCATTTAGTGTTTCAAGATTTAGTTATTTATGTGATATTCTTTTGGACATGTACACTTTGGTTAAGGTTTGTCTGAATGCTTATGGGCTCTGGTTTTCTAATTTGAGGTAACGACCACAGCTGTTCAAGATCTGGCACCTACCATTCGGGAGGGGGAATATGTACGTTTATTTAAATATGGTTTGGGGTAATTTTTTCACTGTTGGTTTAAATGCACATTAGTTGATTATTGTTTTTAAGTTGATGTATGTAATTTTTCTATCTGTTGTTTAATTAAGTTGACAATGTTTGGTTAATTGGTTGTCATACCTCCCTCAGGTGGTCGTTAGTAGTCTGTCCTTATTTAAGCAGCAGGTCAGTTTGGTTGAAGCCTTTTGTTATGTTGACCTCTTTTATGTTGGGCCCAAGATTTTATTTAAACTGTTGGTTTTGTGACTTTATTAAATTGTAATTATTGCCTAAGTTGAAACACCAGTGTCCAAATGTATGTTTGGTCCACTACAGTTCAAAAAGACACTTGGACGGGTCCAGTTTACGAAATTGGGCCAAAATATGCAGTACATCTGGCCCATGTCAGCTTCAGTTATATTTTTGCTCTGTTGTTTTGGTCCAAGGCCATTAAGTGTTTTGTAATATGTTATAGTCAGTGATGGCAAACTGAAGCATCATGAAGCCATGAGGTTTTCAATCAAACTGGTTCGCTCCTGTGCCGAAGCATCATGAGGCTTCATTGGTTCTATTGCGCCATCATGTGGAAAATAAATGTCATGACAGACAGAGTGATTAAAATGATACCATGGATTTGATGGTGTCAAAAGGGCACGGAGTTGTGATGTGAATGAATGTGCTTTTGTTACTTGAAAGTAGAGCCTAGATCGGGCCTAAAAAATCCAGGCCGACCCAAACCGGCCCGCGAGTATTAAAGCCCGTCCCGGCCCGAGCCCGAGCAATTAACTTAACTTGCAGGCCGGATCCCGAAAAATCACGAAATTGTATTTTTTATTTGTATCCCCCAGCCCGAAAAAAGCCGAAATTTTATGTTTTTTTTTTTGTGAGGACCCAGAAGGAGGAAATGCGGGGATGCGACGTGTCAGTCAGACCTGGACAGAGCACTGCTTGGAAAATGGTTGCGTTTTGTGTGATCACATTTGTGACTATGCCTATGTGCGTAATGATAGCAAATTAAAGCCTGTCTTTTGTAACAAATTCTTCCAGTTAAACAAGACTGTAAAATGCATATTCAATCAACTTTTATATCTTTTATGTTTGTGTGTCTGTTCTATCAGGTGGATAGTTCATGCGTCATTTCCTTGGCAAAATGCAGCAACAGACATTTATTTTAATTTCTTCGAGTTGCCAGAAAAAAACGCAATTTTTCTTAATGTTTAAATAGTCTACATATTTTTGTGATCATTATAAATGCATGTCCACAACGAAATAACGCTGGAAAGGTTTGTTAAATATATTCCTGTGTGGGATATTGTCCTCCCATGGACGCGACAAGGAGAGTAACAGCAGCATATACAAAAATAATGTTATTTAAAAGTATTTTAGTTTATCTTAATGACTCTCATCAGAACACAGAAAAGAACAACCTGCCTTAAGGAGCACTGAAACAAAATAAATAAGAACATTTTAAGGAACACCACGAACTCCACCATGTCCTGCTTTGCACGAAGAGGTGCTAACCCTAACCCTCGAGACAAATGATAATAAAGATGTTTGCCTAATATCATATCCATATCGAAATTCGAAAAGGAAATATCAGGATGCAGAGTTGCATACTCGTGGAGAGCCCCAGCACGTTCATGCACTGGCTCTGCTGCGGCTCATGTTTGGTATTGCCACAGCACTCTTTATCTGTTTTATCCAATGTATTTATTTAATAACAAGTATTCCTTAGTTTAACATTCCTATATAAATATATTCATTCATTCATTCATTTTCCATGCCGCTTATTCCTCACGAGGGTCGCGGAGGTGCTGGAGCCTATCCCAGCTAACTTCGGGCAGTAGGCAGGGGACACCCTGAATTGGTTGCCAGCCAATCGCAGGGCACAAGGAGACACACAACCATTCACGCACACACTCACACCTATGGACAATTTAGAGTGTTCAATCAGCCTACCACGCATGTTTTTGGGATGTGGGAGGAAACCGGAGTTCCCGGAGGAAACCCACGCAGGCACGGGGAGAACATGCAAACTCCACACAGGAAGGCCGAAGCCTGGGATTGAACCCTTGATCTCAGAACTGTGAGGCAGACGTGCTAACCACTCAGCCACCGTGCCGCCCTATATAAATATATATTTATTTTTAAAAAGTTAGCAACAGAAGTCCGGCCCAGACCGGACCGGACCGGCCCGATCCGACCCGAACGTAAATGATTGACATTTTGGGCCCGACCTGAGCTCTACTTGAAAGAATGATTGCTTTATTTTAGCATTGACATATAAACAAGGAACAAGACACACCTTTCATTCATTTTTATTGAGGAAAATTAGGATTTCTAAAGTTTTTGGCTTTAAATGGTTTCTTGTTTTGGATAGGATTTCTCCTGCTTTTGAATATAGTCTTTCACAAGGGACGGACGAGCCCGGGTGTTTTACGAAATGTCAGGGTTCGCAGTGAGTCAGCAACAGGCACACTTTTGCGAAATAGACAACGTTTATTGATTAGAAATTGCAAATAAATGAAGTTTATTGATTACAATCCCACAAAGGCAAGCAAAAAACAAGCATAACACAGAATAACCACAACGCTAGGTCTAAATTGTCACTTGTAATCACCCAAGACCCCACGATGCAGTTAAAACACACACAAGCACAAGAAACAATGGCGCTGGATATATTAGTTGTCGAAGCTAAAACACCCCCACGCCACAGTTAAAGCACAACGAGTTCCCTGGTAATGAATCAAGCTCCTACCTGTCGACAATGAGCGGAGGGCCAAACGCTCCTGGTCTTAGTATCCAAGGAACAAAGCCAAGCGATCACACGTCAATCCTTTGGCAGACCCTGGCGTGGCCCGGAAATGTCCGGCTCTTTATTGGCACATGCCACGTGAGAACGGAGATGGCCAGCCCCTGCCCAAAAATGGTAATCTTAACATGTTTTGCTCAACCTCTTAAGGAGATGAGTCTCGTGTCCAAATATGATTGGTTCACTCGTTGTACTTTTTAGCAGCAGATGGTTTGTATCAGGTATCTTGGTAACCATAGCAATGAGCTAAACCGCGTCAAAGTGGCGGGCAGAACCTGATAAGAAGTTGTACAGTCAGTCCAAAAGAATGTGTGCACATAAAAACAGCGATACACAGTTAGTTACTCTTCAGTTATTGCTGTATGTGTGTAGTTATATATGTGGATTACAATTCGGGTCACAAAAAGGTCACAAGAGAATGTCATAAAAAGGTTACAAGTGTTTTTCTCCATTCACCGGGGTACAATGCCTTAACATAGATGAAGTGTTCTCTTGGTACCCAAGTTCTTTAGAACAAAGTTTACACTTCACCTTTTGAAATTTCAGCAAGTAGAACATTAAAACAAGGGATACACTATGTTGTCACAATAATTTACAATATATATTCACACTGGTTATTATAATTTGTACTTTTTTAGGAGAGATCAGCTCAAAATGATACCAGACAGGGGATGTTCTCTTCTTTTTGGTTGTGGACGGTTCATCCATTGCAAAACGAATCCGATTGAATTGAGGTTTGAAGATGCGAGTTGGATGTGTCAGTGTCACCTGTCAGCTCATTGTCGTCTCGGTGCGCCATTTTATTTTGAATCACCCGCAAAACTATGTGTTGGCGATGACGTAGGAAGCCCGTCTCGCGAGGCTTTGGACGTAGCAAGACGCGTTCCAGGGCTTCGGGCGTGGCCACAAGCGTAATCAACATATGCCTCGATGCGCACTTTGCAGATTTTTTTTCCGGTTTACTCGGCACACGCATCAGCGCCGCGGCACAGTAGGGCACGTCACTAGTTATTGTCTATCTTTTGAGTCACAGTGTAGCAATTTCATAACCTGTATAATGTTGTCCAGGGTCCTTGTTATTGTAATAGGGGTGCGGCAAAATATAGAAAAGGTGATACATTGCGATACTTTGTATCCCAAAAGATTATCGATATGTTCCTGTCTAGAATCAAGATATCGTTTTAAAAGAGTGTCACTGTTTAAAAGAAAAAAGGGAACCAACAAGTTGCTACCAAAATCTTCCACTAGAATAGTGTCTCTGTTAACTCAATTAACAGAGCGAATTGCCACCCTCCTCTTGGACGTCTACTTGTGATGAACTCATTTAAAAGTCACAGCAGATGAAAAGAGCTACACAAAAATCAGTTATTTTTATTGCTTACTTGTTCTGTGTGCAGTTAAAAAATCAATTTTCTATAAGTTGCTGCTGCAAACATTGAGTAAACATCATAATTTCCTTCTAACTGGTTGCATTTAATATAGGTGAATCAAATGATGTGTCTTAGTGAATGTTTGTCATTCCGTTTCGTTGATCATCGGCGTAGACTCGCCGATAAATGGGAAAACCCTCCTGAGTCCTTTGCGCCAGCACGTGCAGACTCCATTACGTTTAAACTAATCCAATTGGAGCACTTAATAGCCTCATGACCGGGCGCTGCGCTTGGTAAGACAGACGCACATAATTTTTACTTTATGGACTCTCTGCACTAAACACAATGGCTGGATTTACACACCAGGATGAAGGGCACAATTGTAAATTGAACCCTTGTGGCCCCTTATTTTATTATTTGCTTATCCGTTTTGGCTGTATTCCGCCTTGCGACAGGAAATTTGGGGAGAAAATGGATCTAATCTTGTGTGAATATTATTAGGATATTACAGTATACCGGGAATTTTATGTGTTGGCATACAAAAATATACAAGCCCTACATACTTTATTGAATTTTAGAGAATGTACTTGACTGACCCACAACCTGTAGTCCTTGTGTTTGTAAAATGAACCAAAAAAGCGCAAAACACAGTTTTAATCCTATTTCACTGTTGGCCAGGAAGCTAGCGTCAGTTACAGTTTAGTTTCATAAACCCTCTAGCGATACAATTCGTATCACGATTCACAGGTCACGATTCAATCCTGATTAATCCCGATACTCCACTTGAAGACGATTATTGCGATTTTTGTATTCCACATACCATATCAAAATGGACATAGAAGTATATTTCTATCAGTTTATTCCCAAAACCTCATCCAGCACTTAAGTAAAAATCTTTCCGTTTTATGTTTGAACAACATATGGCTTTCATTAGAAAATGTTCTCTTTTTTAGTACAAACCTCCTTTAGTCCAAACATGCTTAAATGAAGGATGCTAAATACTCCATGCCATCATTTTTGCAATAAAAGCCAAAATGAGCCCAAATTTCAGATGACTAATCCGAGCAAAACAACCGCAAGTACCCCATCAGCCATTGCTGAGGTGTGCCGCCCGCAGCACACCCAACAGCAGCTAATGTTACTGTTTACATTGACTGACGCTGGGCTGCTATATGTGTGTAAACACACGGCGGCCAACCACTAGAGGGCGATGTACACATACACTTGTGGTCAAAAGTTTACATACACTTGTGAAGAACATAATGTCATGGCTCTCTTGAGTTTCCAGTTATTTCTACAACTCTGATTTTTCTCCGATAGAGTGATTGGAACAGATACTTCTTTGTCACAAAAAACATTCATGAAGTTTGGTTCTTTTATGACTTTATTATGGGTGAACAGAAAAAGTGATCAAATCTGCTGGGTCAAAAATATACATACAGCAACACATACATTCAGCATGGATCTGAAAAAGCGAATCATTGACTTGAACAAGTCAGGAAAGTCACTTGGAGCCATTTCAAAGCAGCTGCAGGTCCCAAGAGCAACAGTGCAAAGAATTGTTTGTAAGTATAAAGTGCATGGCACTGTTTTGTCACTGCCACGATCAGGAAGAAAACGCAAGCTATCACCTGCTCCTGAGAGAAAATTGGTCAGGAGGGTGAAGATTCAACCGAGAATCACCAAAAATCAGATCTGCCAAAAATTAGAAGCTGCTGGAACACAGGTGTCAGTGTCCACAGTCAAGCGTGTTTTGCATCTCCATGGACTGAGAGGCTGTCGTGCAAGAAGGAAGCCCTTGGTCCAAAAGCGGCACCTTAAGGCTCGACTGAAGTTTGCTGCTGATCACATGGACAAAGATAAGACCTTCTGGAGGAAAGTTCTGTGGTCAGACGAAACAAAAATCGAGCTGTTTGGCCACAATGCCCAGCAATATGTTTGGAGGAGAAAAGGTGAGGCCTTTAAGCCCAAGTACACCATGCCTACCGTCAAGCACGGTGGTGGTAGTATTATGCTGTGGGGCTGTTTTGCTGCCAATGGAACTGGTGCTTTACAGAGAGTAAATGGGATAATGAAGAAGGAGGATTACCTTCAAATTCTTCAAGATAACCTAACGTCATCAGCCCGAAGATTGGGTCTTGGGCGCAGTTGGGTGTTCCAACAGGACAATGACCCCAAACACACATCAAAAGTGGTAATGGAATGGCTAAATCAGGCTAGATTTAAGGTTTTCGAATGGCCTTCCCAAAGTCCTGACTTAAACCCCATTGAGAACTTGTGGACAATGCTGAAGAAACAAGTCCATGTCAGAAAGCCATCAAATTTAATTAAACTGCACCAGTTCTGTCAAGAGGAGTGGTCAAAGATTCAACCAGAAGCTTGCCAGAAGCTTGTGGATGGCTACCAAAAGCGCCTAATTGAAGTGAAAATGGCCAAGGGACATGTTACCAAATATTAGCGCTGCTGTATGTATATTTTTGACCCAGCAGATTTGATCACTTTTTTCTGTTCACCCATAATAAAGTCATAAAAGAACCAAACTTCATGAATGTTTTTTGTGACAAAGAAGTATCTGTTCCAATCACTCTATCAGAGAAAAATCAGAGTTGGAGAAATAACTGGAAACTCAAGAGAGCCATGACATTATGTTCTTCACAAGTGTATGTAAACTTTTGACCACAACTGTATCTCTACTCAGATCAGTCTAATGTTGTCGTTACTTCAACAGACTGCAAGGCAATACTGCTGCGCGCTGCCAACCAGTGGACAGGAGTAGAAGTGCAGTCACTGAATTGTTTATTTCCACCAAAAACAAACCTGTAATCATTAATACAGACAGATTTTGAATTGATATGAGAATTGCGTGACGTAATATCGAGATATATCTCAGAATCGATTTTTTTTAACAGCCTTACTACAAACCAATGCTAATGATGTTGTCTGCCTGTTGTATCACAGCCTTATTTTTGTTATTATTATTTTAGAATATCACATCATTGTTAGGTTTTGTGTTTTTTCCCTCCTGTTGCCTGTACTACGAAGCCGGTTTTCTGGCTTTGCAGGGTAACTTCGAGAGTAACTTCATCACGTGCAGCAAGGCTAGCCACTCGTCCCTTGAAATACGGAACCGTTCAGAACGCAGTTTATTCCGTATTTCACAATTGTCCCATGGGGCGACCCCG
The DNA here is from genome assembly GCF_030265065.1 of Corythoichthys intestinalis. Lineage (NCBI taxonomy): Eukaryota > Metazoa > Chordata > Actinopteri > Syngnathiformes > Syngnathidae > Corythoichthys > Corythoichthys intestinalis. Next base: position 21,827,796 of record NC_080414.1, on the reverse strand, counting down.
CGCGACCCGCGGCTCCGGTGGCGGGGAGTGGCGGGCGGCGGTGCGCCCAGCCCATGCACGTCTGTCACACACAAACACACACCTCCTGCGCTCATGAGTGACCACTCATGGGGCCAACAATAATGAACAAAAAGAGCAGGAGATATTAAAGACAGCAGGACAGTTATCTGCCTTCCCGCTGCTGTCTGCCCTGCACTGCGCTCCACTTCCGGGTTCGTTGCCTTTGCTTTTTCAAAACAAAAATGTCTTCGTCAACAGCAGAACCTCAGGACACCCCACCTAATCCTCAAAAGGGGAAACGTCTCCAAAAATAGAGTGGAGTGGGGAGAGGGGAACCCGTGGCTCGATAGTCACTGATGATGATTATGATGATTATTATTTATTGTATGATTATATGATTATTATTATGATGATTATACATAAGCTCCCCGTTTTTGTTGAGTCTTGTCGCGACATTGTGCATGTACACGTTCATGTCAGCGTTTTTCCCAGTGTTCCTCGTCCTGCTTCGAAAGTATGTTGATTTCTTAGCCTGACTTTTGTTTGTTAAAGGTTTTTGTTTCCCCGGTTGTTTTGTTGGTACTTTGTTTTTTGTTGGCAATAATCAAAACATTATTGCACCACCTTTTCTGCCTCACCTTCCCTTTCCCTGGCACTTGGGTCCACACACCACCTGCCCACCCACGTTACTCGACACATCATGCTGTATACATTTCTTTCAGTGGCTTTGAACCTTTTATATTAAGACACATTAGTTTTTAACATTTGATTAGATGCATGGTTTTTGATCCTACAATGATATTAACTCATTCACTCCCAGCCATTTTCACCGGTGCAACCCCCTTCGCTCCCGGCCGTTTTACTGGATTTTGACTGATTTTGCAAGGCACATAGAAAATTCTGTTCTATTGCTATATAAACATGGAACCCACCAAAAGAAAGATTATACTCTTTTCTTTCAGCAGGAAAAAAAAGTTAGTTCTTATCTTTTTCCATTCTTTAAAATCAGCATTAGAAAATAGTTTAGCTTGAGCAGTTTTTGATGATAAAACAGAAATTGAGCTTTTTGTAAAAGCATACATAACTTTGACTTTAACACAGCTATTTTTTTGACATCCCAAACATCTGAATAATGTTTTCCTTCTACAAACTAACACAAACAACAAGACAAATAGAGCTTTTGTTAGCAAAGTAACAATTTATTTGCACATGGCTGGACTGTTGGGCTGGGAGATGGCGCTGTTGTGGCCGCCGCGGCTGTCTCAGCGGACGGGGTGGGCTCTTCCCTCGTCACCGCCTGTAGTGTCTCATCAAGATGGATTTTTTTTTTAAGTCTTTCTTTTGTGTTGACCACTGCCTCGTGGCGGAGTTCGCCTGGGGAACTTGTGTGGGGTTAGGGTTCCTGGGGGGGAACTGGTTTGGCCGTGCGCGTTTCCAGCTGAGTTGCGGGACACTGTAGGGTGCGGGGGACGCGAGCGGCCGAGCACGGCGGCACGGCCTCTGCTCAGCGAGCAGCACGGACTCATCGGCATCGTCCGCTGCACTGGTGGTCCCGTTCATTCTGCCCGGTCGTCCAACGCCTGGCATCCCGGGTCTCATTCCGGTTGTTTAGGTCGGTCGTCCACCGCCTGGCATCCTGGACGTCCTCCTGGTCGTTGCACTTGGTCGTTCGTCGCCTGCCGTCCCGTACGTCCTCCCGGTTGTCTTGCTCGAACTTCCGGCGCCTGCCATCATGGGTTGTCCATGTGGTTGTCTTCCGCCGGCGCCCCGGCCGTGCAGCCCGGCCGTTCGTTCCATCGAATCAGGTTGCGGGTCTTACCAAATGTACAACTGCCCTCCAGTGGCCAGTTTTATTGCTTTAAAATGGATTTTCAGCATTGTGCTTTAGAGCAAAGTTGCATCAGAACCTAGAGATGTCTCTTGAAAAAAAAACATAAAAGACGTATAAATACGTTTTTGGGACACTGAAACAATTAGAAATATAACGTATTTATACGTTTTTGGGAGCAAATGAGTTAAAAGGAAATACACAAAGTGAGGCTTTACACACTGGTAGGTTGAAAATTAACTCCGTGTCTATTTTTTTTTTTTCTATGTCAACAAAAGCACATGAACAGGACACACTCGTAATTACCAACTAGCAAGTGGTAAGACCCACGTGAAGACTGCATCACCGTGTTTAGCGATGCAGTGGCAAACCGTTACAAAGATTAATTTCATAGCCCAACTTCAATAGTTATGGACCTGTGTGTTTTAATGATTGATTTTTGAATACTCTTTGACAAGATTCAATCATTTAATTAGTGCGAAAAACAACTGATGAGGTACTTTTCGACACTACAGAATCTGCAGTAAAAGGAAAAGATTCCACTTATGCATTTTAGACCACAAAGTTGAGCTCTCCCATGGTAGATTTGATAGATGAGTAAATTAATTTCTGACTTGGGTCAAAGAACAAAATATGAAAATAAATGGAAAGATGTTTTAAAACCTCACACTTTTTGCAAAGCGCAAAGCCCAAAAGTAAAACTCCGCAGAGATGTAATTTGCTCGGATTGAATTAAAAACGTATGCTTGTTCATCTTTAATTCACCTTTTTATCTTATGCTTGCTAAATTGTGCCTTTGCAGGTCACTTCAGAGGTCAATTGTTCCTGGTGGGACCAGGGAAAAAATGTGTTTAAATAGAGTTTAAAGACAGTTATGGCGCACGGCAGGACTTCCACTAGACACTTAGAAGGAGAAAGGAATTATATTAAATCTATATTTCTACTGTCTCTTAAAAATTAGGCCATAATTAGCTATTAACCCAACTGACATCAACTGATCAAAATTTATATAACAAATGAACAAGAGATCTAATGTTTTTCAGAAATCCTCAGCAATAAAAAGCGGAAACTGGTCAAATTTGATCGGGGCGCAACATTAAATAAGAATTATTTATGAGTTTTTCATGAATGCAACAAGAATGAGGATATCTGTCTTAAATGGATATCAAAAATCTAAACTGCGATGGAAGAAAACATGATTCATATTTATTATCCCCTTTAAAACTGAAAAGAAATTCTACACCTGTCCAAAAAGGGCGTAATTGAATTAGGGGAAAAGGAATTTTAAAGAGACACCATTCTATCTTAAAAAAAAATCTTTAAAACATACCTTTACATCTGTCTTAAAGGGATGTGACACTAAAAAAAAAATAATTATTGATTCGCCATCCTCTTATAGTGGAAGAAGCCCCCACAAAAAATGGAAAAATTATCAGATCCTGTCTAAAGTGACAGTGCAGTTAAAAAAAGGATATGTGTATGCTCATATTCAATGGCTTTGTCTAGTGACATAATGCAATATGAGAAGGCTCTCTAACTATGTTATGATTTACCTTTGTACAATAGAATATAGGGCTTCTATGTGTGGTTTTGATTGTATCTGTGTATGCGTCCATAGACACTAGAGCAGCATAGGAAGAACGCAATTTGATCTCATGCTGAGGACCACCAGGGAGGTCTTACCTCTGACTTCAGCTTATCAGCCCCCGCAGCACTGAAAGCAAAGGCCCTGCCTCCCACAATGAACGGGGTCAGCGAGCCAGCAGCATCAGAGTGGAAATAGGCAGGCAGCAGCCATCTCTCACAATGTGACACACACACATTTCCAAATGTTGAATTCTATTAGCAGCATTTCCAACAAAGAAATCATTGTTCGCCCAATGTGAGTTTCCCATTGTATGATGGGCATACTTGGACATTTAGCAGCTGGCGCAGTGCATCACTAGGAATGATTCTACATTTAAAAAACACATCATTGAATATACTGTATAGTCATTTTGAATTATCAGGGCTTTTTTCTGGATCCTGATTGGTATTTTCACGGTCAAACTTCGACTCATAGGCCTCAATAAAGTGTTTAACTCATTGGCTGCCATTGACGGTGCTAGATGCTGCTAGCCCTCCGTGTCAAAATGGGTTGGAAATCTAGCTTCCTCAACGGCACTAAAAGATAAACATTCACAGCCAGTTCTCCCAGTTTAAATAAACTAGACATCTTTTGTTGTCAATGGCAGGCAATGAGTTAATGTCCGCCACTAAGCACATAAAACATGGTAAAAAATGGTCTTTTAAAAAAAAAAAAAAAAACTCTGGTATGATTGTAGTTTCATTTTCGGTTTGGCCCTTTGTTCCCTTAAAAAAGCCCCAGTTACTTCCAATGGCAAAAATACATAAATTTCGAAATGCATCTCGACCTACATTTTTTATATCCAGTTCACATATTTCATACGTGAAAAGAATATTACCAAAGTTGTATAGTGTTTGCCAAAAATGTACAGTTGCACCAAAATTTGACAAAAACATCCCCATTCATTTTCAATGGAAAGTATATGACCTGATATCAACAGCAACTCACCTGAAAAGCCTCAAAATTTACAGGAAGTTACTCAGTAATGCCTTAAAATCAACGGGAAATGATTCAAAATGTGCAGTGAGTGACCCAAAATCGAGAAAAGCGAGTAATTATCCAATATTGCATTATTTTTTTATATATATTATTATTATTATTATAAATATATATATATATATATATATATATTTTTTTTTTTTTTTTACATCGTCAGGCGGAGTTGCAGTAGGAAGGAAGGAGTAGGTAGAAAGTTCTCTGTTGGGTGCAGATGAGAGAGGTATTGCTCGTGTTGCGTTCAAAAACTGCTCAGCTTTCGAGCTATCAACCACCTTGCTGTCCGCGACAATGTGGAACCCAGCACGTCTACTGTACATCATTTGATCAGACTTGTCAAGTGTCGATATGCAAGATAGTGTCCTTTTCTCCATATGTGACGACCGTCAAATCCCCCCCGTGTTTTATTCCAACACATTGTCAAGGACAGCAAGGTGGCTGATGGCTAGAAATCCGAGCAGTTCTTGAACGCGGCACGAGCCAACAGCTCCATGGTGCAAAGCAAGCTTAAACATCATCTCCAAACGAAACACCCGTCACTTCAAACTATGGACTATTTTGTTCGCCTTTGTGAATACACAGAGAAACAGGCAACCTTTTTGAGAAGAACTACAAAGGTAAATGAGAAAGCCCTCAAAGTCAATTAGCTTGTTGATGAACTTGTTGCTAAATCCAAAAAGTCCCACATTGTGGCAGGGACATTGATACCACCTGTCTGCAGTCGTTGTCAGTGAGATGTTCGGCCCTAATGTGGTTAAAGACATTGCTAAAGTCCTCCTGTCTGATAGTCCTGAGCTTTTCATGCCTAACTGCAATAAAAAATGAAAACAGAGACTGAGAGCTGTTGAAGAAGATTCCTGCCAGGATATCGGCTTTGTATTAATCTAAACAGACTTAAGTTTCACACTGAGTAAGTATAAATACTGAGAAATTATTTTATAATTAAATATACTGTACAGCAGGGGTCCCCACACTTTTTCCTGTGAGGGCCACATAACTTTTTCCTTCTCTGATGAGGGGCCGGGGTCAGTTTGTAACAGAAAAAATGTGACGATTGCAGGAGTGCCTAAATGGAAAAATGTATTGTTTTTCAGAAAGCCACAATCAAATAACTCTTTCTGGATTCTTCACGGAACAAAAGTAAATAAAATAAAAATAATAATAATAATAAAAATAATAAATAATAATAACAAGAGTTGTTTTGATCATGTTTTTTGCTCCCGATCGTTTTAGTTTCAGTATCTGCCGATCCCGATATTTCCCAATCCGATCCAATCTTTCCCGATAATTTTTCCCGATCATATACATTTTGGCAATACATTAAGAAAAAAATGAATAAAACTCGGGAAAAAATGTATACATTCAACATACAGTACATAAGTACTGTATTTGTTTTTTATGACAATAAATCTACAAAATGGCATTTACATTATTAACATTCTTTCTGTGAGAGGGATCCACGGATAGAGACTTGTGACTTTGTATATTGTGACTAAATATTGCCATCTAGTGTATTTGTTGAGCTTTCAGTAAATGATACAGTGGCCGTCCCAAATGCATGATGGGTAGTGGAACAATGATGGGTAGTGGAACCATGACTGTGCGTCATGCTAGCAATTGATATATCTTCTCTGTGTTGGGAAATAACTTAAGGTGTTAAGACAAAGATCAATTGCCACCTTACTTCCCCACATTGCTTCCCATGATATTTCTAATCATAGGGAGAGGGATTGCAAGGCTTAAGCCAATGGAAAGAAGTCTCCAAAGGCTACCAAAATTCACTCATTTTGCGCTGCCTTTTATCTCTCTACATAGGTAAAACAGCGTCATTACAGATTGGGCGCGTGAGTGAGGGGGTTGTGCAACGCATACATTAATTGCATTAAATATTTTAACTAGGGCTGTCAAACGATTAAAATTTTTAATCGAGTTAATTACAGCTTAAAAATTAATTAATCGTAATTAATCGCAATTAATCGCAATTCAAACCATCTATAAAATATGCCATATTTTTCTGTGAATTATATATATATTCTGTAAAACAAATTGTTGGAATGGAAAGATAAGACACAAGATGGATATATACATTCAACATACGGTACATAAGGACTGTAGTGGGCATTTCACTCTACTGTCATTTACATCTGTCTATGCTGTCCTCACTCCGAAGCTTCTACTTTTTCCAAAGCTAGACAGCTAGTGAACGACGCCTTAATAATCAGACTTCTTCCTTTTTCATCTGTTTTATTAATAAAATGGCCTCAAACCATTGTCCTCTTTAGACCATCGTAAAACTACAAAAAAAAAGTACTCAAGCATTGCATTAGCAACAACGTTAGCTTAGCACGCTATACAGGTTCACTAAACATAAACAAAAAGCGTCTCATACAAAAAATATAACATTTCGCTAATTAACATAATATGTACATTCTTTACAACAACCATACTTACGGACAAATCTTGTCCAAGGATCATATAAGCACAACATTACAACGTAGGCGTCAGCCGGAGACGTCGTGCAGCCATATTGAATTGGCAAGAAAACAATAAACCATGTCGCAAAGCGACCACAAGAGTTCGCTGTTAGACAGCACAAAAAGCCTTGCTGTAAAATTTACCAAAAGGCAGAATACTGTCTGAGCGGGACATGTGCGTTAATTGCGTCAAATATTTTAACGTGATTAATTTAAAAAATTAATTACCGCGCGTTAACGCGATAATTTTGACAGCCCTATTATCGTGACACATTTTTTAATAAATTAATTGCCGCCGGTACTGGAATATTATTAATAACCCTACCTTAAGCCTAAACTAAAGACTCTGGATGAGTGTTAACATATTATGTCTGTAACATTAAATACAACTAGAAAACGTTTTAATTAAAATATATATATATTAAAAAAAAGGCATGGCCGATATTTTTTCGCCGATTCCGATACTTTGAAAATGACGTGATCGGACATGCCGATCGATCGGGTCATCTCTAATAATAACACTATTAATTAGATAGATAATAACCAAATAACCCTCTGAGTTCTTCCCAGAACAAGGCCAGGAAATAGATAACGCTATTGAGGAAAAAACAAAAATTCAAGATGCTCTCTGGTATTGTTCAGGGGGCCGGACCAAATGTGGAGGCGGGCCGTATCCGACCCGCGGGCCGTAGTTTGGGGACCACTGCTGTACAGGAAGTAATTTTGGAACATTTTTGGCTTGTGGTGTGCCGCGAGATTTTTTCCAATGTAAAACCGTGCCGTGATTCAGAAAAGGTTGAAAAACACTGGTCTAGAGCCAGCTATGGAAGCCGATGGGTTAACAGGGAAGTGACCTGAAAATGCACAGAAATTAATAGCAAGTGATCGAAAATCTATGGGAAGGGACCAATGGCAGAGCAAAGCATCCCAATTTTTCTTCTCCAGAAACTGTATTTTCTAATTTGAATTGAGTGGCTGTCTAAAACCACACATTTCCTGTCAACCGAGAGAAAAAAACCTGCGGTCTTTTCACCACAAATTATAATAGCCAATACAGCACTTACCTTCGAGTAATTGTATATATGCAAACCACATCGCGTGTTTGTAAAACTAAATACCTAATGATTGTCTCAATGTACAAGTGCTGCAAGGTGACCTCAGGTCAATGACCAGGTCAATGGCTGGTCAACCAAAACCTTGATCATAAGGTGTTGGTAGAAGCAAAATCTAGATCAGGGTTCTTGTACCATTTTAAAAGTCAAATTTAATGCTTTGTATGAGATTTTTAAGAGCTTAAAGGGGAAGTTCAGAATTATTGACATCAGGCTTAATCTTTAATGGCGTACCGCACGCATGCTATTTTTAGACCGTGATGTCGCATCGTAAAGCGGAAGTAAAACCGGAGTGGGACATTATAGACCCACCCTCACATAGAAACAACGTAATTTGTGCTACATTTGGCCGGTAATCTTTCAAAAACGAACATGCCGATCACGCATTGCTTTTTTGGAACTTGTAGAAATGACTCTAGACATTACGACACACGAAGGATGTTTTCTTCATACGTTTCCGGACACCAAAAACTCGGGAGGAAAAAATGTGAAGACCGAATCAACTTGCGCGGACTTTAACACCAGCTCGGTGAATCCAATTACATTTCATATGCAGTAAACATTTTGTTGGGTTGGCATGGTCTTTCAGAGGACAAAGAGGTAAGCCATTTTAATATTTTTAACTTATTTTTTTAGCGTAACGTTGTGCCGTACTGCTTCTGTCTGACAATGAATGACCTGAAAAGAATTACAATGGTATCTGACTGCAACTGTTACCTTTTTTTTTTGTTAAAAAAAAAAAAAAAAAAACTGTAGTAAGGGGGAAGTGTAAATAAGTTATAGAAGTAAGATTTGTTAACAATGAAAAAATTAAAAATGTTCATTGGCTGTCACTGAGTAGCATTTGCGATCACTACACAAAGCTAACTAAATTACCCCCAAAAACAGTCAGAGACGTAGGACAACCAGAGGATATATAAGAAAGACAGGGCTGATGGTGAAGAACAGCTTGTTGAAACAGGAGAACATCATTGTCAGTCGCGTCGATAAAAAAGCTAAGGCTATGCTTAGGTTAGGCTCGTTTTTTTTGTCTTTTTCAACCTTCGACACTCAAGCCATCTCTTTAACTGAACATTTTTATGTTCTTCCACATCTTTGCCAGTAAATTTGGCACCAGGCACATCATTTTCGGAGAGAATTGGTAGGTTTAGCTCTGTAAACATCTCCTTCGTACATGATTTCCATTCATTTCCTATTAGGGACAAACGGTGGCTTGTCTGTACTTAGCAACAGTAGCTAATGTCATGAATATTAATGAGCAGAAGTGACGCGTTGCTTGCGGTACGCCATTAGTCGGAGAAGTTGGTTCCAACAAATTCCATGTAGTTTGTTATTTGTTTGTTAGTTTCAGGGCTCCAGAGTGGCTAAGCTAGCGTGAGTCAATTGAGTTTTGAGTTTGACTATGTTAGATCTGTTCGTAATTCTGTAGCCTATCGTTTTTTATTCGCATGCTAAGTTAATCCTATTGACTCACGCTAGCTAAGCCACTCCGTAGCCCTCAAACTATCAAATAACTTACAAACTAGGTGGAATTTGTTGAAATAAACTTAAGGTTGCCACCTGTCCCTTAAAATAAGGAACAATTCGAAATTGGGAATTAAATGTTGCGTTCCGTATTGAACTAAAATGGAATATAAATGAATAGATACATTTCTATGCATTTTGGGAGTTTTTGGGATGTCCCTTTTTTTCTCTGCCTGTACAGCTTTGGGCGCGAAGGGGGCGTCCCGTATTTCTTATTTCTGAAAGGTGGCAAACCTAAATAAACTCCACCAGCTAATTAAACCCCTGCTAACTTGAAGATTAAGCCTAATGTCAAAAATTTTGAACTTCCGCTGTAAAAATATAATTTAAGACCAAAACATGTCACTGAAAAAAACCTACGGTAATTTTATTTCACTGTAACTCGGGTTTTTCTCTTCTCATGGGCAACTCTACAGCTTTGACCCCCATTGTCCCTGACGAAAAAGTCTTTACAATAGGGTATATGATACGATTTGCGATACAAGCCTCACAATAGCAATGATCCCACGATATACCGGTAGAATTATCAGTAATTCGAAGATATTTTATAAATCAACTAAAAAATAGAAAAACAAGCTCTTTTCATATTTCAGTTGTGAATTGGAATGGGTTTATAATTAGTAGACATCCAATCCGTTTAAAGTGGGAGACATGGTTCGTTGCAAACCTCTCACGTCAAATGAATTGGACGTCTATTGCCCTCAGTGGCAGCCAATGCCGGGCAAAGAGTTAATTTGGGGGTATTTGACGTCATTTCCTGTTGATCTTCGGTCAATTCCTTTTCCTATTGAGGCATTTACAGCTCACTTCCTGTTGATTTTGGGGCATTTAAAGGGCAATTCTTCTTGATGTTTGGTTACTGAAAAGGAAGTGACTCAAAAAAGTTCCTAAATGAATAGGAAGTGACTCAAAATCAACAGGAAGTAGTGCTGCAACGATTAATCAATTAACTTGAGTAATTCGATTAGAAAAAAAGCTTTGAATCAAATTTTGCTGCTTCGAGGATTCGTTTAGTTAGAGTGGCCTTGTAATGGTTTGTTTGAAAGGGTTTGCCTTTTTTTATTGAATTGGGTGATCACACTGCCATCTAGTGACGGCAGCGAATATGACATGACTCATCTAACATGGCTGGATACAGGTGCTCCTTGTTAAGACCAACATAAGGTTGTGATTGTTAATGCATTCATAATTTAGTGTAGGGGTATATTTAACAGTTTTTTGGAGGAATATGTTTTTGAACGATTCGTTAAAGTGATCCTCTAACTTAAATACATGTAGGCTCTAATAAACCACAATTTTTCTCTTGTACTAAAATATGTTGTTAGAAACACATAAAATGTTAAATCAATGGCAATATTTTATAATATTTAGTCCATATTTTGACCGTTAGTTGGCGCCATGGTTTGCAGGCTCGCAATGATGACGTAATTGGTATCTTTCCAAATGTGTAGCGTGTTCAACAATGGCTTATTGCTGCCTAAACTCGCGAAGTAAAATGCCATGATGTGCTGCTTTTGGATGCAATTTCCAGTCAAATGGAAACAAAGGGAGTGGAGTGAGTGGTCAAGGTGGAATTATTATTTTTAGTGAATAAATGTGCATAAGTGGAAGCTTCTCGCCCTTTTTTGGTCCCTGTATGCACGTATCCACCACGCGTTACAATTGGCGCCCGAACATTTTTCCTGGATCCTCAGTCAAGTAAGGGATCCATCTATTTTCTGGATCCAACGGTCCCCCCGCGTCTGCAATATTGGTTTCGGATCTGTGCATTTTTTTGATTCGTCGGTCCCACAGCGGCTTTTCGGATCAGTCTATTTTGTGGAATCGACCGCCTGACGCGGCTGCGACATTGCCATGGGATCGGTCTAATCCCTGGATCTTCGAGTGAGTAAAAAACGCGGATTTGGATTACTATTGCTATCTTTTATGTTGACTATTCTTCGTGGGAGTTTTCCCCAAATCATACTAAAGAATTAAAGCACTATGGCACGCGACAGTGACGACGTGGACCTCACAACAATGTTGGAATTTGTCAGGGAACGCGTGTTTGCGTACTGCTGAGCTCCCGAGTGAAGAGTGGTCAAGGGGGAAATATTATTTTTTGTGAATAAATGTGCATAGTGGAAGCTTCTCCCCTTTTTGGTACTTTCATACACATATTCTAGCTTTACGCGGTACAATGTACAAGACATGGATTACACTAGGTGTGCTCTTTGGCCTGTACTGTATGTAAAGCACACGACAGTTCTGGATGCTAACAATCTACATAATTATATTGGGATAAGTTTGAAAACGCAATATGCTTACCTTGAATATCTGCTAATAAAACCGGAGTTCCAAACAGCATACACTCTCGCTCCCAACTGGAGTTCCAAACAGCATACACTCTCGCATCACCAGTTTTGCCCAACTTTTGTCTTATCAGGTATTTGCTGCACGCATTTTTCACTGAAGCTCATCTTGTGAACGACCGACAATGCTGTCCTGCGCTTCACTTTTCAGATCTGGTTCAAATAGGAAGGGTAGAACTGACTACATGTTGGGAAAGCTAATGCAGGGTCCCCCCAGGATTGATCAATCTAAATTCAAGACTTTTAAGACCTTTTTTAATGCCATTTCAACTGAAAATTAATACTTTTCTCGCACCCATTATTTAGATAATATTTAATCATATTAAAAAAATAAAGCACTGAACATCAAATTTAATCTCAATTACTAAGTGTGTTTGACAAAATAATGCACATTTATTGAAGATACAATTAAAACAAAAAGTTTTGTGCCACAGACCGGCCCTCTTTATGTCATGACCTACCTTATTAAAATATTGTAATAATAATTGTGCTGTCAAGCGATTAATTTTTTTTAAATCGCGACTAATCGCATGCTGTCAATAGTGAACTTGCGATTTTTTTAAAATGCATAAATTATATATTTCAATTTCTAAATACACCTATTAGCACAGGAGTTCATCAAATTTAAGCCTCATTAGAAACAAGAAAAGAGTTTTCCTTTACACTTGTAAAGATGAATCAAATATGAATTTTCCCCAAATAACTTGTAAAAAGGGAGGCACAGAGGAAGAGCATGTCTAGTGACAGTTCTGAGATCAAGGGCTCAAGCGCAGGTTCTGTGTGAAGTTACCATTTTATTTTTGGGGTACTAGCTATAATTTTATCTTATATTAGACTGACTTTTTAAAGAATTAGGAACCTTTTGCAGGTATTTTGAATTACTCAAGTGGCAAGTGTACAAAATTGAAGCTTTTCATCATATTCATTTTTTTGTTTTGTTTTGTGGTACATGCAAATTGACATACTCAATTTTGTTGGTTTCATCTACCAAAATTAAAACAACTTTTACTTGATATTCAAAATTTTGGGGGCGTACGGTATGTAGTTGAAATAAATGAAAAATTAATGTAATATATCATTATTTATGAGTGTTTTCATATTATTCATGACATAAAATTACCGCAATTAAATGTGAAAGATTGAATGATTGATTGAAAGAATAATTGAACTCACCAAAACGGCTGTCTCCCAATGCACTTATACAGTTCAGACACCTGTGTATTTCAGGGTAGTTCACGCTCATCAGTCCACCTCAGAGTGCAATGTTTTGGGTTAAAATGCCCAACTTATGTTTTGCCTGAGAACGTGGATTTCACCCCAATCCTCCGTCTTTGTGCCCAAAAATAGTGCCTGGAGCCTCCATGGTGGAAGTTTTAGTGGTGCTCTCATGAAAAATATTTTATTCTGCATGTTAATTTACGGTTTATCGCTGTACTTTTATCCAAACATGCTCAAAAACAACGATAATGGGTCACGCCAACAGCCAGACGGGTTCACGCTCGTCATGCTGCCTCAACGTGCCCCATTTGGGCCATTAAAACCCAAAATTAAGTTTTTCCAGAATCAAGTCAACAGGATGATATTATGATACTCTTTCCCAGAGGCAGAGCTGGCGGCATTGGAGACTGAGAGGGAGCCTGTTGCGGGGTATCGAATTTCAAACTACGGAATGCTAGAAGGGCCCATATGCGTGATGCCGTTAGTAAATAGTTTAACTGAAAGCTTCGTTAAAAATGTGTATTACGACCGGCCCAAACGTCAGGCCGGCCCACCGGGAACTGTCCCGGTTCTCCCGATTAGCCACTCAAGGCCTGGTACTGTGCAATTGCCTGCTGTTGTGATGTTCATGCTAACGGCGCGCACGCACGAGGTGCAGTGCATCGTAAAAATTCTACGCATCATCTTTGTTATGGATTTAAAAAAAAAAAAAAAAAACTTCGTCACGGATATAATTTAGGTTGCACTGAGATGTTCTTGAAAATTAAAACCACTGTGAAAACATTCCAGACTTACGACAGCTAATTTAATACCTTTAATAATGGAAAACTAAATTCAATGCCTTTTTAACACTTTTAATAACCCGCGGGTACCCTGTAACGAGTGACACGCTGGAATTTCTGCAACGGGACCAGTGACGTCACGCACTGCGACGTAACAAAAATGGCGACCTATCACTTAAAATAATTTTACAAACTTTATTAAAACAAAAACTTTAAGAGGGGTTTTAATATCAAATTATTATAACTCATACTAACATTTATCTTTTATGAATTACTTCTCTTAAAAATATAGGATCCCTTTAAGAGCATTGTAAATAAATGGTAGGCATGCAATAGCATTTAAGCTGGCGGACTTTTGCTTTGCAAGTTCGCCAAATGTTCTTTAATTGTACATAGATCATCATTTATTCATTTATTTTATACCATTTGAGGCTAACCTTAGGTATTCTGATTTATTTTTAAATGCATTTATTGCTCTTGTGAAATGAAAGTTAAATTCTGCATAGTTTGAAAAAAAAAAAAAAACTTTTTTATTTTGTATTCGCATTTAATGCTCTTTTGAATGTGCAACCTTTGTTTTACTTCTAAAATTTATTCTGCAACACATCACATGTTCCTAATCCGATTACTCGATCTAACTAATTGATAAATTAATGGATTACTTAAATAATCGATAGCTGCAGCCCTAAAAGAAAGTGACCTTTAAATGCCCACAAAAGACTGGCTGTGAATGCTCTACTTTCAGTGCCATTGACGGCGCTACACGTCCAATTCAGTAAAAACGAATAGCATCCCGTACAAATGCTATTTTTAGACCGTGACATCGCCATCCTAACCCGGAAGTGGGTCAACGTGAACACGCCCTCGCATACAATCCATGTTATTACTGCTTCTTTTCTGCCGGTAATCTTTCAAAAAAGAACATGCCGAGTAAACACTGCTCTGGAACTTGTAGAAATGACTCTAGTTACAACATATGAGGGATGTTTTCTTCATGTTTCCCAAAGCCATTGGGCCATTTTGATATTTTTACTTTTTTTAGCACGACGTTTTGCTGTGCTGCTTCTGTATTAACAATGAATGACCTGAAAAAAATTTTAAATGGTATCCGACTGCCACTGTTGTCACCTTTTCTGTTGTAAAAAAAATTTAGTACGGGGGGAGTGTAAAGAATTTAGATTTGTTATTAATGAAAAAATTTAAAGTTTTCATTGGCTGTCACCTAGTAGCGTTTGCGATCGCTACACAAAAATAGCAATGGAAATTACCCCCAAGAATGGTCAGAGACTAAGACAACTAAAAGATACATAAGAAAGACAAGGCATATGGCAGTCAAGGATAGATTGTTGAAACGAGGGAATGTCATTGTCAGTTGCGTAAGGCAATGCACACAAGAAAAAGGTGTCGATAAAAAAGCTACCTCTGGATCAGGTCAGCTCTTTTTCCCGTCTTTTTCAGCCCTCGACACTCAAGCCAAGTCTTACACTTACCATTTGTATGTTCTTCCACATCTTTACCAGTGAATTTGGCACCAGGGACATCATTTTTGGACAGAATTGGTAGGTTTAGCTCAGTAAAAATCTTTGTTCGTACACTATTTCCATGCATTTAGCATTAGCGATAAAAACACAAGCTTGACTCGCCTAGCAACAACTGCTAACGTCATGAATATTAATGGGCAAAAGTGACGTTTTGCGTGCGGTACGCCATTGGATGTCTAGCGCTGTCAATGGCAGCCAGTGAGCTAATACTATTCTAATGGAAGATTTTGCAGCAGGGCCGAAAACCAAAAGTGGTTTTTGCCATGTGGCAAAACATTTTTGCCATGTGGCATTTTTTTTGTTTGCCATGTGGCATTTTTATTTGCCATGTGGCATTTTTTTGTTTGCCATGTGGCAAAAAAAAATTTTTTTTTTACTATTTGGAAAAAAAATGTTGCCATGTGGCAAACATTTTTTGCCATTTGGATTTTTTTTTATTTTGCCATGTGGCACACATTTCTTGCCATGCGGCATTTTTTTGCCATTTGGCAATTTATTTTTTGCCATGAGTCATTTTTTTTGCAATGTGGCATTTTTTTTTACCATTTGGAAAAAAAAAATTGTCATGTGTCTTTTTGTTTGCCATGTGGCATTTTTTTTGCCATTCGGAATTTTTTTTTTTTTTTTTTGCCATGTGGCAAACATTTTTTGCCATGTGGCATTTTTTTGTTTGCCATGTGACAAAAAATTTTTGCCATGTGGCATTTTTTTTACCATTTGGAAAAAAAAATTGCCCTGTGGCAAACATTTTTTTGCCATGTGGCAAACATTTTTTTGCCATGTGGCATTTTTTTGCCATGTGGCATTTTTTTTACCATTGTGAAATTTTTTTTTGCCATATGTCATTTTTTGCCATGTGGCAAAGATTTTTTTGCCATGTGGCATTTTTTTTACCATTGTGAAAAATTTTTTTGCCATGTGGCAAAGATTTTTTTGCCATGTGGCATTTTTTTGCCATGTGGCAAACATTTTTTGCCATGTGGCATTTTTTTGCCATGTGGCAAACATTTTTTGCCATGTGGCATTTTATTTTTTGCCATTTGGCAATTTTTTTTGCCACATGGCAAAAAAGTGCCATTGGCAAAAAATGTTTGCCACATGACAAAAAAAAATGTTTGCCACACGGCAAATACCACTTTTGGTTCTCGCTCTCAGATTTTGGTAGCAGCCCTGGCATTAAACACATCTTCTGAAAATGTAATACCTATTGCAAATTTCCATTAAATTTAAGACAATTTAATACCTTGATTATCTGGATTTCAAATTTAAAACATTTTTGGACTTTTTAAGGACCCACGGGAACCCTGTAGGTGTAGCTTGTGTTTCTTCAATGTAACTAACTGAATTGATAAAAGATTAGATCAGGCGTTAAAATGATCCTTCGCTCTGAACGAATTTTCCTTTCTGATGATTTTTTTTTAGGGTTGTGGGGGGAAGTGCAGCAATTTAGAGTCACTGGAGTGTGAAGCGGCTGTTTCAGTGCAAGGGGGAATAAACTGCTGGCGAGAAGAAAACGAACACGGGGGGGCGAGAGAAAAAAAAATCTCCCACAGACTTTGCTGTGTAATCTTGTTATTGTGGAGAGACACAATGACAAGATTACACTTTGCATGTGTCATTTCGGGGCCACTTAAAGCAGCAGGAATCATGTTTTTTTTTTTGTCCATTCTCTCTTTTTTAGCTCAGCATTTGGAAATGGCTCGTTTAAATTGAAGAGATTTTGACGCTTTCCTATGTTAGCTTTTTGCTAACATGGGGCCCGATCACTAGTTCCTGTACACTGCTCTAAATGTTGTTACTGGCAATCTCTGTTTGTGCCTGGCTTTAACTGCTACTTGTGGTGTTAAATGTCAGTGACATCCAAGAGGCGTGTAAGTAAAGCGAGCGATACCAAATCAATACACAGACCAAAAAGCGTAATAACTCTTTGCTTGTTTACTCGATATTCCCCTCCTCGGGGGTCACGTGAGAGTTGGATGAGAGTAAAGCGAGCGATTGTAAACATTGGAAAACAAGACTGCTCACATCGACGACGAAGACTTAAGCAGCTTCGCAGCGGTCGAGACATTGTCCACAGTGCATCATCCCACAAAGACAAAAGATGAAAAGAAAACCAATCGAAATATAAAATGAACTAATCCGACGTCACCTACTCAAACATGGCATTGATTGTCTTTGACCTTAAACGTGTTTTCATCCACTAAGTTTCACTTGTACAGACGATATGGATACTGAGAAAAGTTTTTTTTTTTGCCAACATTCAAAAAATAACATCCACTTTTAAAGATACATGAACAAGAAAACAGGGGTTCTCAAACTGGGGTCCGCGAGCCGCATTTTGGGGTTTGTAAAATAATTGTGGATCCATTTTTGTTGGGATAATTTGTTAAAATATGCCTTGACGTAGGAAAAAGCTGGCGTTTTATACGTGGCTTTCGTTCTTGCGACGTGTAAATTTGCTGGGTTTATTTTCCTGACAAAGCCCAAATATTGGTGATAATGCACAAAACGTGTTAAACTATCAATCAATAGTATAGTATAAATAATTTGTTTTGTACTTAAAAAAAAAAAAAAATAGTAAAAATCAAGCAACACTTGGTAACTTTTCAGTTTTAGTCGACTTTAGCAACGCTAGTGGACAAATGTGGTAGTGTTTTGCCTTTAAAGAAGACTCTATTTCTCATGAGGACGAGCGCACACCTGCAATGCCATAAAATTATCAATCAATCAAAAATCAATCTTCCGGTTGCCTACAGATGGATTAAACAACATTTCTGTTTCCAACAGCTGTGTGAAGAATGAAGTAATAAGGTAATGAATCCAGTTGTGGCTAAACAATAGCATATGATGGTTAGCAACTGCGTGGCTTAGTGTGGCTAAACCCCCTCCACCACCCGAACTCGTCAGCGCTAACAAGTTCGGTTGATGAGGGGGTCACACCAGCGAGGGAAAGCCAGGCAAATGTTTATTCTGTATATCCTGGTAGCATTCCTTTTTTTTTCCCTCCCCAGACAAAACTTTTTGTCTCTTTTGTTGCTCTGCCATCTTTACAGAATTCGCACGAGTGTTCACATCGACGTCCGTCTTTATAATGAATGGGGAAAGGGAGATGTGACGTATGCTTTAAAGCACTCAGCACATTTGTAATTTTAAATTAGTCAGTCAAAGTTAAAGTTAATTAGAGCCAGTGAAAGCGATACAGACCCCCTCGAGATATAAAAGAGGTGTCATTCAACTAGTTGTCAGTCGATATATTATCACAAATATTATGAAAATATTTTATAAGAGTTGAAAAGTTGCCAAGTGTTGCGCCCTGTATTGACTTTTTCCAGGATAAAATATTAAATTTTAAACATATCGCATTGGGCATTGGGTATGATGGCTGTTTTCAACTGATTTTTGGGTGTGGAATCGAAAATTGGTCTGTTTTTCCTCTATCATATCAAGTATCGCATCAAGTTTTCGCTTCACAGCTTATCCACTTACCATGTTGTTGTTTTCATTGCATGCACACATTCCCTTTGTGCCTTAAATAAACATTGCAGTCACGCCTGCAAACAAGCACATGTGTGAGTTTTTCATATTTTTTAAGAAAATGGGGCTCTTATAGTTAAAAGAATTTGACATGATAAGAAAAACTGTGAACAGTTTTGGAATCTGCATCCAAAACATTTGATTTATACATCTGTCTGACCTAAAACAACCAAAATTTTTTTGCCAATTGTTATCAATTTGGCTGATTGCAAACACCAATATAGGTAGTCCCCGGGTTACAACGGGCCCGACTCACGCGATTTCGACTTCATGACACCTGTGTCTCCTCATTTTTTGTTTTTTATTTTGATTTTGTGATGCATGCTTTTATTTTGGCGCAGGAAGCTTACAGCAGGTAGTACGTCTGCACGCGAGTGCATGTAGACTAGTGCTGCAACGATTAATCGATTAACTCGAGTATTCGATTAGAAAAAAAGATTCGAATTAAATTTTGCTGCTTTGAGTATTCGTTTAATTAAAGTGGCATTGTAATGGTTTGTTTTGAAAGTGTTTGCATTTAGCTTTATTGATTTGGGCTGATACTGGCCTCTAGTCTGCCTCATTTCACATGGCTGAATCCAGCTGCTCCCTGTTAAGACCAACCTAAGCTAAGTTTCTGTTTGCGCTAAAGATTTTTTGAATACATTCGTATTTTAGTTTATCTTTTATTTATTTTAGTTTAGGTATATTTAGCCGGGGTTTTTTTGTAGGTAGGAATCTGTCTGAACCATATAAGAGCACTGTAAAAAAAAAAAAAAAAGTTAGCATTTTATAGCATTTAAACTAGCAGACATTTGCTATGTAAGTTAGCCAAATTGTTCTTTTGTTGTACATAGATCCTTATCTATTGATTTTTTTT
The DNA here is from genome assembly GCF_030265065.1 of Corythoichthys intestinalis. Taxonomy (NCBI): domain Eukaryota; kingdom Metazoa; phylum Chordata; class Actinopteri; order Syngnathiformes; family Syngnathidae; genus Corythoichthys; species Corythoichthys intestinalis. Next base: position 21,807,950 of record NC_080414.1, on the reverse strand, counting down.
TTTTTTTTTTACCGTTTGAGGCTTAGCTCATGTATTTTAATTTTTTGTTCCTAATCCGATTACTTCATTATTCGAACTAAATAGTTTATCGATTAATCGACTACTAAAATAATCGATAGCTGCAACCCTAAAGTAGACACACGCACACACAGAGCAGCCAAGTGACAGAGGTGACAACCTGCGCGCACATTTGTTGCTTGTGAAGCATCCAGAGGCGACGGCTGTATATAACCCCTTATGTACTGTTTATTGTGCGTTTTCATTTGTGGTCAAATACTTGTGTCGAGTTTACGTGATTGTTTTTGATGATGTTCGGACGCTAATTGATACATGCTAATCGATTGTTATTGCTGTATCAGCAGCTACTTAAATGCAAATTTGAATTGCTGCTATTGCAGATGAGACTGATTTGATTTAATTTTAGTTTCATTCTATAAAGTCAACAAACCACACAGACGTCTGACATCGTCATTTCAGAGCTTGGCTCACTGTCTAGCTAGGACTTAGCTCCAACGTCTTGGTGAGGACAGTGCTATGACGTATAATACCGTATTGTCCCTGATTATAAGACGACCCCCTTTTTCAAGACTCAAGTTTGAAAAAAGACTTTTTGAGCACCAAATTAATTTTTATACAAAAAATAATTACAGTACATCTGAAAAAAAATGATAACATGCTTTTTCTCTCAAATATATTGTTGTAATTTTGCCTCATTCAAATCTTAATATCTGAACATTTAAATATCTAAACTAATGTGCAATCACATTCGTGAATGAATGGCTTCTGTTTTTTGAAATGTAAATAAACCAATCTATTGTGATAAAACAACAAAATTGCAATAACTGCATTAACCAGCAAAGTGAAGTCTAACTGTAACTGTAGTCTTGAAACCAATCTGAATAAGGAAAAACATTGCAATAAAATAATGCAAACTGGTTAAACTTGAGAGTAGCTGAGATCTGTCATGACAGAACATCGCTTCAATGATATCTGGCGCCATCTAGCGTCATGAATGGGTATAATGTCTAGACCGCAAATATAAAACAACCCCCACTTTTTCAGTCTTATTTCAATGCAAAAAACACCGTCTTATATTCGGGCCAATACAGTACATGTTTTTGGATATTTTTTTATTATCTAGAGGGTGTTTAGAGGTATTTAAAGGGCTAATTCAGATTTGCGTGGAAATCCGGGTTACATCACCAGCGGAGGAACGGAAGTCGTTCGTAAACCGGGGACTACCTGTATTGAGCGTTTGGTTGTTGAGAGATATTTTTAAAACTGGGTTATTTTGGCCATGATGCAACTGTACCTCAATAGTTAACAGGCCACATTTTGATTTTAAGAACATGAGTGTGTGGATTATGTAAAGATTCTTAAGTAAGAGTGTCCCGGGACCCACAAGTTTGAGAACCCCTGTATTAAGAGATATTTTTTTTCAGTGGTAGGCCCGTCAATAGATCGCATCCAGTGTTCTTGTAGAAAAAAAAAAAAACAGGCAGTCCTCGCAGATGTCATTCTAAGGGCGTTACATTCCGAATGTGGCGCAAACTAGGTGCTCCTACTTCCAGTCTTTGGCAGCGTCTTCACAGCTTGGAGTGCGTCAGTAGTGATTTGCTCAGGTCCTTGGCCTCACCGGCGGTCCGCACGCGCTCGTAGCCAAGCACGGCCATTGAGTGGTGGCAGTAGTCCTCAACCTGCTTGATTTGCTGGATGCTGAGCACCGTCCGCCACGCGCTTGCCGCCTGGGTGGCGTTACGAGACGACACGATGAACGGCTTGGACGATGAGCTGGAGCCGCTGGTCATGTTGAGGGCGAACGACTCGATGTCGCGGTTGGCCGTCAGGTTGGCGAAGCGGTAGACCGCGCGCAACGTCTTCACAGGGTTGTCCACCAAGTCCTCGTAGCGCACGGCCATGTATTTGCCCTTGAGCCAGGTGGGCGGGTTCAACGCCGTCCTCAATGTCCGGGAGGTACGGTCGCAGATCACCTCCATAGCGCCGATGGAGTGGTAGTCCGAGCCGTCCTTCTTGTTGGCCTTGTGCCCGGGATCCACGAATGGAATCCGGCGGAGTTTGGGGTCCCGGCTGCGCACCACCTGCAAGTTCTCCCGGATGAGTCCGTGCCGCGATTTGATGCGGGAGTTGGCCACCGCCCGCGGATCTCGAACCAGGTGGATCACCTTTAGGTCCAAAGAAGGGTCCTCCATGAGGGGTGTAAGGACATTGACATCCAGAATTCGCACCCCTTTGATGACCACCGTATTGTACTTGAGGCACTCATCTTCAAGCAGCCTGAGGCTTTGCGGGGGGCACTTTTTGCACACCTTGTCATCCACCATCCCCACCACGTCCTTCCTGTAGGCCGAACACAGCGGGTAGGAGCACACCACCTTGTTCAAAGTGGCGCCGAACAGCCCCAGTGAAGTGAAATTCTTGCCCCCGGGGCTGTTGTAAAGCTGAAAGACAGACAAGTCGCAGCGGTACAGCGAGCTCAGCATATCACGCGCCGCCCCTTGGAGGGACACAGCGTCGCCCGGGTACAGTTTCTGCCAGATGTGCCACATGGGCTCGTACAAGAAGAACACATCAGGGTTCTGGTTGAAGAGCTCACCGAAGAAGGATGAGCCCGAGCGCCACGTGGTCAACACGTAGATGAGCTGCCTCTTTTTGGCCAGTGAGGGCCTGTACAGGTAGCGCAGGTCCGAGCGGCCCTGGTAGACGGCACCCCTCATCGGGTGGCTGCACGGCTGCGGCTCCTTGGTCCACTTGTAGTTGGCCAAGTTGAGCATAGTCAGCACCAGGAGCAGGAAATAGGCCGCAAACAGCACAATCTTTTTCCTGCGCAGCACTTTCATCACGATGCCGGGCTGCGCTATTATCTTGGTATGGTTCCTGTAGGTCTTGAGCTTCCTGCCGAAGCCAGCATCCTTTTCCCAGGGTGCTGTCAACTTCAGCGGCGGGTGATATGTTTTGCCTCTCATCTGTGCCCACGACACAGCCCCCGCCCCCTGACGGAACTCTCCTTACATTGACAATACGTGGGGGGGATGTGTAGAAGAAAAAAAGGGGTGCTAGTCGAGGGTGATTCGATTATGTAATCCGCGCCGATTCCAAATCCGGCAATGATGTTTGGCGCTGCACTGCGCAACGGTTTTCATAGCAACGCCGGATGAGAGCGGAGGCAACGAGGAGGAGAGTCGTTATTGTCCCAGACGCCCGTGTTGGAGCCGGAGCACTCGCCCCCCGGCGCACTCATCTCGGGACGCGTCCTCCTCCTCTCCCCCACTCCCGAAAATGCGCATCCCAGACAATAAAATAGCCCCCACCGCCCCTCTCTCACCAATGGGGCGCGGAGGCTCGGCGGAGTTCACCTCGACTCAATCCGCATTCGTTCTGAAGAAGCCACAAATCCAAATAAGGGCCGTTTTTAGTATGTTTTCAAGAGCGATAGACCGCTTCTCCCCCTCGTCCCACTCCTGTTTGGAGAATGCACACACACTGGACACATTCAATCTGAAGCTAACGGTGAAACTCCGCCTGCGGATTAACACCATTGGTCAGTCAAATTACGTCATATCGTTTACTCGAAACCCGATAGGCTCATCTTGCCGCCAGTCTAACAAAATATCGTGACGTTCCGTGTCTGATAAAACAAGTCAAATCCGTGTGTTTCTGCATTTTTTATTCCGTTTATTTGAGACCCCCAACAAGTAAATAAGGTGCTGCTAATGTAATATATTCTGAAAAGCACCACTGAACAATTATTAAGAAACATAATTCTTTTGGTGCGTCTTGTGCTTGCAGTGATGGAAACCATTGTTTTGTCTGCACTGCAATTCATTGGCGACAAGTCTACTGTTTACAATGTGTTCTCTTCGGCTGACTGGCGACCAGTCTATTGTAAAGTGTGCCTTGCGTATGGATGCTACTCAGTCAACTGTTTGCTCTGTAAGTGGCTATAGCAACAAGTTACCTTCATTGTTTTTCCATTGTGCGGTGTAGGAACTAATTGTTTGAGCTCTTTTACAGAAACCAAACACTTTGCACCATAAGCGGATTTTAAGGGGGTGGGGGGCACTATTACCGGTGGTTTAACTTTGTACGTTGTGCATGAATGGAGGTGGCGGACCCTCGTCTTTCTGCATGAGTAGAATTGGCAGGTCTGCATCATGGAAAATGATAGAAAAAATTAAATTGGCCATTCGAGTTGTATGGGACGTTTTGATGACTCACGGCGAAAGATTGTTTGCCAAGACTCGCCTCATGCGAAGAGCAGCTATTGCACAGGTATGCTGGGGGAGCCTGGCAGGGTTAAGCGGTGTGAAAGAAGTCCACCATCACCAACGTATTTCGAGGGGCCAGTCTGCTGCGTGACGAGGAGGACGGCACGGGCTCAGGAGTGAATTTGCCTCATTATGGGAGACATTGAATGCAACAGCGAAGGAGAGACTGACTAGGTGCGTGGCGAAGTGTATCTGAGCGTCTTCATATCCGACACTGTGGGTGAACACTTCCATGGTTTGAGTGCACAGGAGAAGGATGAAGATTGCCAACAAAGACTTTTATGTTTTTAATAACCAGCCCAATCAGTGCTGTACCGCCGTGCTGATGCTATGTAACTTCCGTGCCGCTGCTATATAACTGCCGTGTTTGCTGGCGCTGTTTGGAACAAAAAGTTAAGGTGTGTTATTAAACTTTTGAAAACTGTATTTTTTTGTCAGTATCTCATGTTACAAAGTGGGCACCCGCGGCTTATGTATGTACAAAATGTTTTTTCCTTTAATAATGTCTTGGGTGAGGCTTGTAATCAGGGGCACCCAATAGTCCAGAAATTACGGTGTGTGTGTGTGTGGGGGGGGGGGGTGTATAATGTATGTGTGTATAATGTATGTGTGTATGTATGTTAGAGAAGAAAATATTTTATAAAATGATTTTTTTTCTTTGATTGAAAATATTTTATTTATTTGGTGAAGCACCTTTTAGGTGGATTCAATGATGTAGACACAAATGTCCTGATCATAATATGGCCCAAACACAAAAAGGATTGCTTTAAAGAAAACGTTTTCAATGAAAAATTAATTGTTCAAATGCAAATTTTTCAGTCTCAAATATTTTTTCTCATTCAAAAACTTTTTTCTATGATTGAAATGTTTCTTTTTTTATTGAAGTGATTTTTCTTTTTGAAAATCCTTTTTTTTTTTTTTTTTTTTTTTTTTTTTTTTTTTTTTTGAAGCAGCTTACTTTTTGATTGAATAATAAAGAGAAAAATGTCCTAGCCAAAATGTGGCCCAAACACCAATCAACATTACTTCAATCAAAAAAAAAGACTTCACTTCAATCAAAAAAAAATATATATATAAATTGATCAAAGAAAGATAGCTTTCACATGCATTTTTTTTTTTTTTTGGAGTTTCAAATTTATTTTTGCATTCAAGCGACTTTTTTGGATTGAAAATATATATTTTGATTGAAGCAACTTTTTTTTAAATTGAATAATAAGACACAAATCTACCTCCATATTGCTCCTCCCAGGGGACACAATTTTTGACTGGGGTAACTACATTGGCACGACACCGGCGGGCGTACCAAATTCAATGAATGACGATCTTGGCAAAAACTATTACCCAAGCAGCCTGATTTAGAATTCCCCTCAAGAATGATGGGAAACAAAAAACGCTCATTGTCAACTTATTATTTTAAATATTCTTGTAAGTTAATTCTATTGCTGACACTGCGTTTTGGTGTCATCACCATGTTGTGCCCCCCTCCCCCAAAAGTCAAACTCTATGCTCTGCACGTAGGGCCAAAATGCAAGGAATCCACTGCAGAGGCATTGTGTAATTTTTTTCAATATATTTATTTTTTTAAATATTTGGGAACAACCTCTCACCTCAGATATAGTTTCACTTCAGGTTTGCATCCCAAAGTTGGCGCTGGTTGCTAAGAACTTTTGCAAAGGTAAACACCCAAATAGCAGACCGACATTGAAAAGATATTGGATCGACATTCCGCTGTCGATCCTATATCGTTAAATCAATGTCACTTTTGCACCCTCAATTAATGTTGTTTCAACCTTGAAATCCTTACAAAACCCAAACGTCACTTCAATTATTGATAATATTGCAACAACGCTGAATCAATGTTATGTTTTCGACTAAAATGCCCGCTCATCTATTATTCAATGACTTGTCAATCATATTTCCCGGTCAATCGTACATCAACTATTTGTCAACATTAGTTCATCAACTATAAAACAATGTTAACCCAACGATCACCTGATATACCTTAGAACAATGTTGTTTCAACGCCACTTGACGTCGAAAATTTCGATACCATACTGATGATTTTGATGGAAAATCAATGTTTATTTATTCAATGTCGGTCTGCTATCTGGGCAGCTTATTTTCTCACATTTTAGAATCTTGTTTACTTCCTCAAATTTGAAGGAGAAAAAAATGTGATAACTTTACTAGTTCTAATCAGATTTGAAATTTTTGGAAATGTCTTCAACAGCACAAGGACAGCAAAAGAACTCTTTCTACCATATTTGAATCAAGTGTGTGCTGTCTTTGGAATGGCTCACTCCAAATCTACCGTTTCTCTATACACAGACAAGTTTCCGAGGTACTTCCGCATTTCTGCTCGCAACTTGCGTTTTACACTTTCCCTAACCAAAACAACAATGGAGGTGGAGTGGCATCACTCATCAAAATCCCTAAAAAAAGACAATCTGGAAATATCGCATCCATCTGCCATCATCACGACATGGGAGGACAACATGTTCTTGAAGGCAGATGTGGAACCAAGCCCGTGCCACCACCAAGACCGGGTGTTTATGTAGCTATGTTGACGCTGTGTTATGAAAGGTATGTTCTTCCTATCCCTGCAATTTTATGTGTCCGGTGCTCAAAAAATACTAAAGCTAAAATCTTGCACATGAAACGACTTGCTGTTTTTGATATTTTTATGACAATGATAATTGTAATTATGACGATGTTTAATATTACTGAATACAACTACTGTAATGCTGTGGCTGCAACACATGCTATCTGCTCTTAGCCTATTGCTAATCAGTACATGTCGGATGGCACAGTTATGTAAAGCGTTACAAGTTGTTTTTTGTCCATTTGTTTACAGGTGAAAACGCTGTTAGGCGAGGGAAGACAACTTTATGTGCCTCAGAACAACACTTTCTGTACGTTGAGGGACATATATCGAGACTTTGTACATTCTACTTTGATGATGGAAGGCTCGACTTATGCTCCACCTTCATTAAAACTTTTCGAATAACCTTATAGTATTGTGATTTATTGACCTGTTTTTCACATGCACCAATCGTTTTTAAAACAAACACACAAAAAAAGAAATAATGTTGTCCAAAAGTTTTATTGTGATCAATATCTGCAAAAATAATAATAAAAAAGACATATTATTTGTATACATGTGTGATGAGTAAATAATACCATAACTATAACCAGATGAAAAATACCTTGTAGTATTTCCTTGTAACAACAAAATCTGTGTCAGCCCTTATCCATTCGGCAAATGTAATATTTGTAATTTTGGTCACTCAACAGACCGGAGTATCAATCTACACCTCATGTCAACACAGGCTGCAAAGACTTTTTCGAATTTTTGTCCACGAACGGACAACGAAGTGATAAGAACAAACGCACACTTCATCTACGTCATACTGAATCCATTTTTGGAGATTCTGTGGGTTCCTCTGGTTTTATTTTGCAGTTTTAGCTTTGTCAACACACTGCTAACTTCAACCGCACTTCATGATGTTCTGTCAAAACCGGAAATCCGTTGCAGAAAATGTCAAAGATGGTGCCGCCCATGTTTCGCTCTGGAAACTTATCAATTAGGGCTGTCAAAATTATCGCGTTAACGGGCGGTAATTAATTGTTTTAATTAATCACGTTAAAATATTTGACGCAATTAACGCACATGCCCCGCTCAGACAGATTTAAATGACAGTACAGTGAAATGCCCCCTTGTTAATTGTGTTTGATGGAGTTATGCCGCCCTCTGCTGGCGCTTGGGTGCGACTGATTTTATGGGTTTCAGCACCCATGAGCATTGTGTAAGTAATTATTGACATCAACAATGGCGGGCTACTAGTTTATTTTTTGATTGAAAATTTTACAAATTTGATCAAAACTAAAACATTAAGAGGGGTTTTAATATAAAATTTCTATAACTTGTACTAACATTTATCTTTTAAGAACTACAAGTCTTTCTATCCATGGATCGCTTTAACAGAATGTTAATAATGTTAATGCCATCTTGTTGATTTATTATTATAATAAACAAAACAGTCCTTATGTACCGTATGTTGAATGTATATATCCATCTTGTGTCTTATCTTTCCATTCCAACAATAATTTACAGAAAAATATGGCATATTTTATAGATGGTTTGAATTGCGATTAATGGCAATTAATTACGATTAATTAATTTTTAAGCTTTAATTAACTCGATTAAAAATTTTAATCGTATGACAGCCCTACTATAAATGCATTCTAATTACCTGGTGAAATGCACACTTGACTTCCTTGTTTCGTCTTCAACACCTTCTATGCTTCAATCTTTCCCCTCATGCTCCATAGCCGGATGACAACTTGTTTGTCATGTTTGGGCCTGCACAGCAGGTACCTCGATTTTTCCATTTAGCTTTCTAGTAAGTAAACATACATTTCATGTACAGTATTATGTTTTTGCTCCTCTGAGTTCATGCAACGAAATACAGCGAAATGTTTGTGTACACTGCCCTCTGCTGCTCATTATAGTCGGTGCAATTGTTTTCAGAAGGCCTACAGTCTACTTCAAATACAGTCGTGTAATTATAGTGACATTCTCTCCATTTCAGTGGTGCACAAATAGAAAGTTTGCCATCAAATATTTACGGAGACCACACTATATATACACTTGGAGAGAGACATCAGTACAGTGGCGGCACAGTATTTCGGTGCCACGCTGAAAAGCTGCAGTGAAAAGGGGGTTCGTTACGTAATTGGCAGCTCCGGAAGCGCGCATGCGCTGTAGCAGCCGAGTCCCCATCACCATCAGAAGTAGAAGCAGCAGCATCAGGACCACCGAGCTTCCTCTCCACCTCCAATGATGGCGCATGTAAACACGGCGCTTGTCCTCTTGTCTTCCCCGGATCCCGACCACAACTTCCTCGCTAACATCTGACGTGACACCCGCGTTGTTGTCCGTCTTTCGGTGCGTGCTCAACCGAGTTTTGGACTACCGTTGACATTGTGATGGTCACACGACGACGCACTTGCGACAAAAGGTTGCCCTGAGAGACCCCGCCGAGCTCCTCAGTGGTGGGGGGGATATGCACGTCAGTGTTTGGCCCTGCTCGCTCTCCGTCGTGATGGCAGCTCTGTACCAGGGCACGGACGCATCCTCCCCGGATAAATTCCTCGCCCTGAAAGACGTCAGGGAGGTGAAGGAGGAGACCACGCTGGACGAGAAGCTCTTCCTGCTGGCCTGCGAGAAAGGTCGGTGCTGCACACAAATCAATGTGGAAATGTTTTTCTAAGACTGATGGACAAAGGTATTAAGACATACCCAGATCAGTCCTCAGTATATAGGACAAATTGCATTGTTTGTTTGAACCATCCCAGTTACTTTTGCTTTGGACTCATAAGGAGGTTTGCATAGGATGAACTGCTAAAATTTTAGATTTGAGTCAAATAAGTTTAAGTAATGTATACATAATTTATTTTAAATAAAATTTAAAATTTTATAGGCATAAACGTTGAAATTATTACTTAATAATTAACGTATAAATTATTATAGAATAAACACATTTTAAAGTAGGAGTAATTGGGTAAAAGGAATTCAAGTATGATTGTATGCCAATAAATACAATAAATTGTTTATCTGAAAGTGTAATCATTAAAGAATGTTAGTTGTAAAATTGTTACAAATGAAATTTATTTAGTTAAAAAATGAATTCATTTTTACACTCATAAATTTTTAATGATCTGTACATTGTGAGCAATTACTTTGGGGTTTTTCCTTAGAACTGAAATGTAAAAGTAATCATTTTTGTCTTTTTAATGCATGTTTTTTTTTTTTTTTTTATTGGACGTAACATTAGACTTTTTTTACATAAGAAAAAAAAACTAATACAGTATGTTAAATAACCTGACCCATTTGTCTGCTCGAGCACAGCAGCCCCTCTTGTTTCATTCAAAGGAAGCATAAAACAACAAAGGCATGTGGACGCAACTGTGACATGCAGGCAGGACACAAAACAGCAACTGTGACCATATAAAGTCTCTAAACAAGGCCCAGAAACTGGAGCAGCCATTTGTGGGAGATGTTACTGTAAACAGGAGTTAGCCCTCATCCAACCCAACTTGTGGCAGTTCAAGCCTTGGTCTATTCGATGCATTATTTTTTGGGGTCAGCAGGTGACTACTACATGGTGAAGAAGCTGCTGGAGGAGAATAGACACGGTGAACTCAACGTCAATAGTGTGGACGTGCTGGGCCGTGACGCTGTCACCATCGCCATCGAGAATGAGAATCTTGACATTCTGCAGCTTCTACTCGAGCATGGTTGTCAGGTAGTAAACACACACAAATAGGCCTTCCGATCATGCAGTGTTGATTTTATATGAATAACTGCTAGGCAATGGTCAATAGTCTCATACACCCGCAGTTCTTTGCAATGTTCGTTAAATGTCAAGGGAAGGCTGTAAGGATGCGTTCATAAAAATATGTTCTAAGAGAGAGAAGGAAAGAGGATGTATTGAGGGGAGAGGTGAAGGTAGGAGCACAAAAAGCAAGGCAGAAACATAACTTAACAGAGTACATTTAGACCTTGGGATTTAAGAATGAAAAATATCAATGCAATTCCAGGAAGGAGGTCAGGAAATAGAAAAGACGGCCTGGATAGATGGAGGAATGTTTGCAAAGTAAATGAGTGACGTAAATAAGCAAGTACAGTAGTTTGAAAAAAATAACCCGAATGTAATAAAGTGAATTCTGACATATCCATGTCTTGGGACCTAGCTTCAGTTTTATAGTCCGACCCTTGAATTGATTCTGAACTGTTCCTCAAGAAAACATGTACTGCATGTGATTGCTTTTGTTTTTGGTATCCTGTGAGCTTTGTTTCCTCACAGGCTACCGACGCCCTGCTGGTGGCAATAGACTCGGAAGTGGTGGGAGCTGTGGATATCCTCCTTAACCACAGACCCAGGCGCGCATCCAAGCCCTCTATGGCTGTGAGTCCTTGCAGAGCAAGAACTGTCCTTACAAAAAATATTTTACCATTGTACATTTCCTTTCAACTCCTTCCTACCCCATAGAAACTAATGCAGCGAATCCAGAATCCTGAGTATTCCACCACCATGGATGTGGCTCCCGTCATTCTGGCGGCCCACAGGAACAACTACGAGATCCTGACCATGCTACTGAAACAGGACATCTCGTTGCCGCGGCCACACGCCGTAGGCTGCGAGTGCACGCTCTGCAATGCCAAAAACAAGAAGGACAGCTTGCGACACTCCAGGTATGAATGGATTTATTCTTGAGACCTGTAATAAAAGAAGATAGACTAATCATAAATAGTGAACGGGTTTAACATTCAAATTTAAAAGTAGTCTGTCCATCTAGATCAGGGGAGGGCAAACTATTCCACAAAGGGCCGCGGTGGGTGTGGGTTTTTGTTCAAACCCATTAAGAGGACACCTTTTCACCAATTTGATGTTTTACAAATGCAATCAGTTGATTACAGTCAGGTGCTTCTTGTTTCTGCTGAAACCTCATTGGTAAACTGTCTGTGCTGGATAGGTTAGAATAAAGACCAGGACTCACTGCAGCCCCCAAGGACCCGTTTGCCCACCCATGATCTAGATTATCATTATGTGTATACTAGACATGTGTCGGTTACCGGGTTCAAGGTATACCATGGTATGAAAATGTCACAGTTTCAAAACCACTAAAATTTTCCGTCATACCGTTCCTACGGTATTAGCAATTTTTTATGTCCCAAAGGTAGAAATCCCTCGCTTGCAGCTGCAGGGCATACCTCTCCCCCTCCGGTTGTTGCTCAGTGAGTTAGAGTGACAGCTGTGCTACACGATGGCTGGAGGAGGTTAAACACCTGAACTTTTCCCCCATCGAAAAAAACAGTAATTGGTATGGGAATACTTCGGCTACAGAAAACTTACAGACTGCTGCGGCTGAGAGGATGAGGGCCAACTGATGTAAAACTGATGTAAAACATGTGGCTGCCAGAGGAGGCAATACCGCCAAAATTAAAGGTTAGTAAACGCTGTTATTAACGTTTCCCACCAGCTGCGAGAGTTAACTCCAGCTTGTTTAGTGTGACTAGCGTTGGTAAAACAAATACAGAAATTTGGCAACAATTCGATTATTTTTGTTCTGATGATAATAATGTTGAGCTTTGGCTATGGGTTTAGGTTCACCTGAAGGACTGCATTTATTTTAAATTTATTTTGAATATTTCAGTTATTTATTGATTTATTTTAACATATCATTATACTTACAGTATGTTTCAATTTGCTAATATGTTGTTTTGAAAAATAAATATCCTGTTCAATGGGAAAAGGTTTTTTTTCTTTTTATCCCAGACATCTCAAAATAACACATTTTAGAGCTGTAATTGCAATACCGTGAAACCGTGATATTTTTGCTTAAGGTTGTCATACCGTCAGAATCCCATACCAGCACATGCCTAGTGTATATCTTAATCAGTTCTTTGTTGACTAGTCAGAATGGGGACACAGTGCTCCAATTTGGCCCGATTTGTTGGTATTTGTTTGCATACAGAAGCACAATTGTTAGCTTTAGTCCCTAGCAACCTAATTTTCCCACCTATCTCTGGGAATAGGTTCCGCCTGGATATTTACCGTTGCCTGGCCAGCCCTTCCCTCATCATGCTGACCGAGGAAGACCCCATCCTTAGGGCTTTCGAGCTTAGCACGGATCTCAAGGAACTTAGCCTGGTGGAGGTGGAGTTCAGGTGCTTGTTATTTGGCATGCAGAGATGAAAAAAGGATTCACACTCTGTACTGGTGGAAGTCTGTTGTGATAAAAGTAAATAGAATTAGAGTTCAGTTTTGGAACAAAGTAAAGTCTTAAGTCAAGGTTAAACAGTAGCCTATCTGTTTACTAATGTAGTAGGGTGTAAAATTACATAGTCAAAAACTAATACTTCAAGTAGATATCGCAAAAAGTACAAACACTTGATTAGTCACTACCACTTCTCATCATATAGCCACAAAAATAATCTCAGTTATTCGTTGGTGTGTCGCATATGCAGGAATGACTACGAGGAGCTGGCCAAGCAGTGCAAGATGTTCGCCAAAGACCTACTGGCTCAGGCTCGGAACTCCAGAGAGCTGGAGGTCATCCTCAACCACACATCCAATGAAGATTCCGTGGATAAGCGGGGGCTCCTGGAAGAGCGCATGAACCTCAGCCGCCTCAAACTGGCCATCAAGTACAACCAGAAAGAGGTTGCTTTTCACGTGTTCATGCCACACTTTTCTCTGCACGATAAATTCTTCAGACCTTTAGGGCTGGTGTTGGAGGATTTACAGCTGCTAAATTATAACCAGTGTTTGTTTTGAAAAGTTTGTAAAACCGTCGTCAAACCGTTCATGAAAATAAATTCCTACCAGGGTTGAAAGGTTAAAATATCCCATCTTAAAAAATCCTGGAGTTGAGGTTTTGTAATATGAGCTTTGGTTTTCCAAAGTGAATGGATAGATGGATGATTGATTTAGATGCGATATGATCGACTGGCGACTAATCCTGGGCTTGATCCCTCATCTATTCTGTCGAATATCGTCTGGCATTCTTGCACCAACCCAAAAAAGAAACAAGCACTGAGAAAATCTAACTATGCGGCACTTATCAAGCCTTCAATTGATGCATTTAAAGCCCTGAGTCAGCAGTAATATTCCTATGAGCTAATGCAAGTCTGCTAATTTTAGCCCTTGTGTGAATCAAAGGGACAGAAACAAGTTTTTGACCTTGATAAATCTATGCAATTTTCCAAGCTTGGCCTCCATTGCTTGCGGTCTCCTTGGATCTCTTAGCATCTACCATAAGGATTTGGGCAATGTGCTGCTACTTTTTACCCTGATAAAATATTCTTGCAAACCAATGCAATAGTTGTAGAATGTGGGGGAAAGGGGTTGTCAGAAAATAGTTTTTCTTTTTAACTTCCCATTACTTGATTACCAACAGTGGGGCAAATAAGTATTTAGTCAACCACTAATTGTGCAAGTTCTCCCACTTGAAAATATAAGAGAGGCCTGTAATTGTCAACATGGGTAAACCTCAACCATGAGAGACTAAATGTGGGGAAAAAAAAAAAAATAGAAAATCACAATGTTTGATTTTTAGATAATTTATTTGCAAATCATGGTGGAAAATAAGTATTTGGTCAATACCAAAAGGTCATCTCAATATTTTATGTACCCTTTGTTGGCAATAACGGAGGCCAAACGTTTTCTGTAACTCTTCACAAGCTTTTCACACACTGTTGGTGGTATTTTGGCCCATTCCTCCATGCAGATCTCCTCTAGAGCAGTGATGTTTTGGGGCTGTAGTCAGGCAACACCGACTTTCAACTCCCTCCACAGATTTTCTATGGGGTTGAGATCTGGAGACTGGCTAGGCCACTCCAGGACCTTGAAATGCTTCTTACGAAGCCACTCTTTTGTTTCCCTGGCTGTGTGTTTGGGATCATAGTCATGCTGAAAGACCCAGCCACGTCTCATCTTCAATGCCCTTGCTGATAGAAGGAGATTTTCCCTCAAAATCTCTCGATACATGGCCCCATTCTTCTTTCCTTTACACAGATCAGTCGTCCTGGTCTCTTTGCAGAAAAACAGCCCCAAAGCATGATGTTTCCACCCCCATGCTTCGCAGTGGGTATGGTGCAATTCAGTATTCTTTTTCCTCCAAACACGAGAACCTGTGTTTCTACCAAAAAAGTTCTATTTTGGTTTCATCTGACCAGAACACATTCTCCCAGTCCTCTTCTGGATCTTCCAAATGCTCTCTAGCGAACTGCAGACGGGCCTGGACGTGTACTTTCTTCAGCAGGGGGACACGTCTGGCAGTGCAGGATTTTAGTCCCTGGCGGCGCATTGTGTTACTGATAGTTACTGTGGTCCCAGCTCTCTGTAGGACATTCACTAGGTCCTCCTGTGTGGTTCTGGGATTTTTGCTCACCGTTCTTGTTATCATTTTGACGCCACGGGGTGAGGAGGGAGTTGAAAGTCCGTGTTGCCCAACAACAGCCCCAAAACATCACTGCCGTAGAGGAGATCTGCATGGAGGAATGGGCCAAAATACCAGCAACAGTGTGTGAAAAGCTTGTGAAGAGTTACAGAAAACGTTTGGCCTCCGTTATTGCCAACAAAGGGTACATAACAAAGTATTGATATGAACTTTTGGTATTTACCAAATACTTATTTTCCACCATAATTTGCAAATAAATTCTTTAAAAATCAAACAATGGGATTTTCAGTTTTTTTTTCCCACATTCTATCTCTCATGGTTGAGGTTTACCCATGTTGACAATTACAGGCATCTCTAACATTTTCAAGTGGGAGAACTTGCACAATTAGTGGTTGACTAAATACTTATTTGCCCCACTGTATGTTTGTTTCAGTTCGTGTCCCAGTCCAACTGTCAGCAGTTCCTCAACACGGTCTGGTTTGGCGAGACGGCCAGCTATCGGCGCAAGCACACCTGCCTAAAGATTGCTACGGTGCTGAGCGTAGCCATGCTGTGGCCGCTGTTGTCCGTGTGCTACTTGCTGGTGCCGCGATCCCGCGTAGGCCAGATCATTCACACGCCCTTCGTCAAGTTTATCATTCACAGCGCCTCCTACTTCACTTTCCTGCTACTTCTCAACCTCTACTCGTTGGTTTACAACGAGGACAAGAAGAACACCATGGGCCCTGCGCTAGAGATGATAGACTACCTGCTAATCCTCTGGATCATGGGTAGGTTCCAAATGCTAATCACTTGTGTTCTTCGTACTCACTCACGCCACTCAGTATCATATTTGTGGTTTCTGTCTTGTCTGCGCATGAATTGTATTCAGTAATGATAGTAGTATTTCTTGTATTACTTGTTTGTGAATATCATGACAATGTGTTGATTGAACCAATACAATTCATCCGTTATATGCCTTAACTTATTCTTAACCAATCTTGGTTTTGAGTCAATATCAAGGCCTTATAGTCTTGGATTTGACTTAGTTTCAGTAACTGGTATTTTTGGTCTTGATTTGGTGTGAATGCCTCAGTACTAATTTTGACTTGGTATCAACCCTGCAAAGTCATTTTCTCAAATCCTTTAATTCTTTGTCATGACACGGTCATAAGCAGAGGTGGGTAGAGTAGCCAAAACATTTTACTCAAGTAAGAGTAGCTTCACTTCTAAATGATATTATACAAGTAGAAGAACAAGTAGTCATCCAAAAATTTACTCAAGTACAAATAAAATGTATTAGTTGAAAGGAATACTCAAGTAATGAGTAACATTGTGAGTAACAGCTTACAATGGGTTTTTTTTTTTGTGTTTTTTTAAAGTTGTGGTATACCGTATTGGCCCGACTATAAGACAGCCCTGATTATAAGACGACCCCCTCTTTTTCAAGACTCAAGTTTGAAAAAATGACTTTTTGAACACCAAATTGATTTTCATACAGAAAATAATTACAGTTCATCTAAAACAAATGATTATAACAATATATTTGAGAGAAAAAGCATGTTATTTTGCCTCTTTCAAATCTTAATATCTGAACATTTAAATATGTAAACTAAAGTGCAATCACATTCGTAAATGAATGGCTTCTGGTCTTTGAAATGTAAATAAACCAATTTATTGTGATAAAACAACAAAATTGCAATAACTGCATTAACCATCAAAGTGAAGTCTAACTGTAACTGTAGTCTTGAAACAAATCTGAATGAGGAAAAACATTGCAATAAAATAATGCAAACTGGTTAAACTGGTTTATTTCCTTTTTTTTCTGTGAAGAACTCACTCTTTTGGTTATTATCTATTTAATTAATAGTGTTATTATTATTTATTATTATATTACCGTATTGGCCCGAACATAAGACGGTGTTTTTTTGCATTGAAATAAGACTGAAAAAGTGGGGGTTGTCTTATATTTGCAGTCGAGACATTATACCCATTCACGACGCTAGATGGCGCCAGATATCATTTAGGCGATGTTCTGTCATGACAGATCTCAGCTACTCTCAAATTTAACCAGTTTGCATTATATCATTGCAATGTTTTTCCTTATTCAGATTTGTTTCAAGACTACAGTTACAGTTAGACTTCACTTTGATGGTTAATGCAGTTATTGCAATTTTGTTGTTTTATCACAGTATAGTGGTTGTACTGTAATTATTTTCTGTATAAAAATTAATTTGGTGTTCAAAAAGTATTTTTTTTCAAACTCGCGTCTTGAAAAAGAGGGGGTCGTCTTATAATCAGAGCCGTCTTATATTCGGGCCAATACGGTATATTATATTATATTATATTATATTATATTATATTATATTATATTATATTATATTATATTATATTATATTTATTTTATTTACTTTTGTTCTGTGAAAAATCCAGGAAGGGTTATTTGATTGTGGCTTTCTGAAAAACAATAAATTTTTACATTTAGGCACTCCTGCAATCGTCACACTTTTTCTGTTACAAATTGACCCCGGCCCCTCATCAGAGAATGGAAAAGTTATGTGGCCCTCACAGGAAAATGTTTGGGGACCCCTGCTTTACGGGTTGAATCTTGGCACTGCAAAATCTTGGGAGTGACTTGGATCTTATCCTTTAAACACCTCGAAGTCTTGATTTGGGATCAGTGCTTAAATCTTTGTCCTGATTTTTCATAGATTATGTGATCTTATCTCCAACACTAGCTTTCCCTTTCCATGCTAATGCACGCCTGTCCAGGTTCCTGCAGCTGCATAACTATTGATTCTTTTCTGAATAGGGAATAAGGCCAATCATATCCTTTAATTTGATGTCTGACATTGGGTAGTGGAGTATAAATGAGATGTCTATGATATGGGCCTGGCTGATGTCCAGCAGACCTATCCAGTATCCATAATCCCATCAGGGGCGTACACAAGAAACAGCTTTATACTGCACGACAGAGTGCCTGCTTTCACCAAATCAACATCCGCTCCCGACTGGTTGAGCGTTGACACGTGTGTGAGCTCACATGAGGATGCTGAGACATTTTGTCCG
Source organism: Corythoichthys intestinalis (assembly GCF_030265065.1). Taxonomy (NCBI): domain Eukaryota; kingdom Metazoa; phylum Chordata; class Actinopteri; order Syngnathiformes; family Syngnathidae; genus Corythoichthys; species Corythoichthys intestinalis. The sequence continues at coordinate 21,789,648 of NC_080414.1, read as the reverse complement.
CTGCCAAGAAACCATTAGCGCCGTGGTCGAATTGCTGGAATGGCTCACTGCCTTCTCAACTGTGATAGTTTGACTCATGCTTGCAGCACTCTGCAGCAACCAAGCGGCAGCTCATTGGTCGGCGAGTCGTAACTCGTCGCAGTCACAACCCCTGATCATTCGGCTCTGCCCCTGATAAGCCCCTCAAATGAATGCTACAGTATTTGTGTGTTTTGTCATACCAGGTAGGGATGGACAAGCTTTTGGGTTACATTTCATTTTTAAAACAGAAAGATGGATCATTAGTTAACAAAATCTATTAAAAATCTTAATTTTTTTGTTTAATTCTAATTGTAACAATGACCTACCTATCCATCCATTTTTTTACATTACTCATCCAGAACAGGGTCTCTTCATTCAAACAAGAATCCGTTGTACAAAAACACGTGTCAAGTGTGTGAAGCGGTGCTAAAAGTTCATCCATGTGTCATATACCGTGTTCACTTATGTGCTTTGCAATGTTCTACTTCCCACATTACTTCCCATCACTCATTGAGTCACATGCTGCTCATTAATGGGTAAATCGGACGAAGCACATACAGCGGGGCAAATAAGTATTTAGTCAACCACTAACTGTGCAAGTTCTCCCACTTGAAAATATTAGAGAGGCCTGTAATTGTCAACATGGGTAAACCTCAACCATGAGAGAATAAATGTGGAAAAAAAAAACAGAAAATCACATTGTTTGATTTTTAAACAATTTATTTGCAAATCATGGTGGAAAAAAAGTATTTGATCAATACCAAAAGTTCCTCTTAATACTTTGTTATGTACCCTTTGTTGGCAATAGCGAAGGCCAAACGTTTTCGGTAACTCCTCACAAGCTTTTCACACACTATTGCTGGTATTTTGGCCCATTCCTCCATGAAGATCTCCTCTAGAGCAGTGATGTTTTGGGGCTGTCGTTGGGCAACACAGACTTTCAACTCCCTCCTCTCCCCGTGGCGTCAAAATGATAACAAGAACAGTGAGCAAAAATCCCAGAACTACACGGGGGGACCTAGTGAATGACCTACAGAGAGCTGAGACCACAGTAACAAAGGCTACTATCAGTAACACAATGCGCCGCCAGGGACTCACTTCCTGCTCTGCCAGACGTGTCCCCCTGCTGAAGAAAGTACACGTCCAGGTCCCCCAGGTCTCCCAGCCCAGAAGAGGACTGGGAGAATGTGTTATGGTCGGATGAAACCAAAATAGAACTTTTTGGGTAGAATCACAGGTTCTCGTGTTTGGATGAAAAAGAATAGTGAATTGCACCATACCCACTATGAAGCATGGGAGGTGGAAACATCATGCTTTGCGGCTGTTTTTCTGCAAAAGGACCAGGACGACTGATCTGTGTAAAGGAAAGAATGAATGGGGCTATATATCAAGAGATTTTGAGTGAAAATCTCCTTCCATCAGCAAGGGCATTGAAGATGAGACATGGCTGGGTTTTTCAGCATGACAATGATCCCAAACACACAGCCAGGGCAACAAAGGAGTGGCTTCGTAAGAAGCATTTCAAGTTTATGGAGTGGCTTAGCCAGTCTCCAGATCTCAACCCCATAGAAAATCTGTGGAGGGAGTTGAAAGTCCGTGTTACCCAACGACAGCCCCAAAACATCACTGCTCTAGAGGAGATCTGCATGGAGGAATGGGCCAAAATACGAGCAACAGTGTGTGAGAAGCTTGTGAAGAGTTACAGAAAACGTTTGGCCTCCGTTATTGCCAGCAAAGGATACATAACAAATTATTGAGATGAACTTTTGGTATTGACCAAATATTTATTTTCCACCATTCTTTAAAAATCAAGCAATGTGATTTTCTGTTTTTCTTTTTCCACATCTAGTCTCTCATGGTTGAGGTTTACCCATGTTGACAATTACAGGCCTCTCTAATATTTTCAAGTGGGATAACTTGCACAATTAGTGGTTGACTAAATACTTATTTGCCCCACTGTATGTGCATATGTGTTATTTAGCCCACTGTGGGTGTGTGCATTCTCACTTTCCTTCAGTCTTAAAAATCCCGTTTCCCTCAAAAAACAGACAAAACAAATGCAGCTTTAGTTGCTCAACTTATTGGCAGAAAATGGTCTCTGTGTATGGAACAATGGCAGACCTGACCAAGCTGCCAAATCCAGTTTCCTGTCGATAACACTGGAACAGGGAGAGAAGCCTAAATTAGATAAACACCCAGATCTTTCCTCCCTAGATATGCGTGAATTATACAGTAGGAAAGCTATGTGGTTTTTCTCCAACTACTGGCCACATTCCAAAAGCGTGTGTTGCTTCAGTCATAATTCTAAATTGTATATACATGTGAATGCGAAGGGTAAAATGTAAGTATGTGTACTTACAAGCAAAATTGTTATGTGTCCTACAGGAATGGTGTGGTCCGATGTGAAGCGTCTGTGGTACGAGGGACTGGAAGACTTCCTGGACGAGTCGAGGAATCAACTGAGCTTTGTCATGAATTCCCTTTACCTGGCTACTTTTGCCCTCAAGATAGTTGCTAACAGCAAGGTGCACACACACAACCACACTAGTTAAAACACTTCCCATGTGTTATAATGAAAATCAATCTTATACACTCATAATAAATATATAACGATCAGAGGTGGGTAGTAACACGTTACATGTAGTCCATTACATTTATTTGAGTAACTTTTTGAGAAAAATATACTCAGTGGTTTTACTTAGCCATACATTTTACTTTTACTTGAATAGACTTGTGAAGAAAAAAACGCTACTCTTTCTCCGCTACTTTGGGCTATGCAAGAGTCGTTATATTTGTCCTCCTTATTCTACATATTAAATTTATTATTTTGTTTTTGCCAGCAATGCCAAGAGTAGCTCTACTAATTTCACCAATGAGACATCGCAACAATAATCACGACTCCATTAAACCAATCAGACGCAAGCTTGCCGTTCTATGTTAACGCCAGCCTGTTCAATCACGTGGCGTCTTTAAAGCACCGTACAAATTGAATTTGACATAAAGCTCTGCCCTCAACATGACTCAAAAGCGTGGATTTAAACCGCTCTCCAGTTTTTATTTGGCACCGATTGACCACGGAAAACCAGAGATATGATCCTTTAATTTTAATAATTGTAACTATGAAGGAACTATTCGCTATTCAAACTAGGAACTATTTTTGCCACTAGAGGGCACTCGTGCTCTTTGGACGTTCTTTTTGTTTCTCTCGCCAGAATTAAATGATTTTTTTTTGGGGGGGGGGGTATTTCTTTGGCTTGATGTGGTTATGTAATGGGTTATTATATAGTATCATTATAACAACAGTTCATATAGATAAGATTGTGCTGAGAGAAAAAAATACCATTGTTTAACAAAAAAAAAAAAAAGCAGCTGCTCACAATTTTACTCATTACTGTAATTGTCGGACTATAAGTTGCTACTTGTTTTCCGAAATTTCTGGGTTCGCGGTGAGTCAGCAACCAGCACACTTTTGCTCAATAGACGATGTTTATTGATTAGAAAATGCAGAACAAATGAGATTTATTGATTCCAATCCCACAAGAGCAAGCTAGCAAGTATCAAAAAACAAGCATAACAAATGGTAACGATGACGCGAGATTTGAGTTTGTCAATCCCAGAATCCCCACGCTACCGTTACAGCACAACCAGGTGTTCCTTAGCAATGAAAATCGCTTACCGTGACAACGTGAAATGAGCGGGGAGCCAACGCTCCGGTAAGGCGGCGACGGAACAAAGCCAGGCGATCCGTACTTGACCCACTGGCGGACTTCACTGGTCGCCCGGAAATGCCCGGCTTTTGTAGGAACGCGCCACACGAGGGCGGAGACGGCCAACCCCCGTCCAGTGACAAACATTGAAGCTACGTTTGGTTCAGCCCCTCGAAAATGGGGCTTTTCTTTGCGTGGTTCCCAGGTTGTGCCATCTGGTAGCAGATGTTGTGTTCCCACGGTAAATATTATGAGTGCAAAACAAGTTATCTCGTGAGATTCCCTCCTAACTATGGAACCCAGGCATGTAAGAAACAATACTATGGTGCAAAACAAGTTATCTCGTGAGATTCCCTCCTAACTATGGAACCCAGGCGTGTAAGAAACAATACTATGGTGCAAAACAAGTTATCTTATGAGATTCCCTCCTAACTATGGAACCCAAGGTGAAAAACAATACTATGGTGTCGAAGTGGCGGACAATCTAGGTCACAGAGGCAATCATACATCACATAGGCATAATGTAATATTTTCCCCCATCACTACTTTTTTCCTTCATTTTGAATCCTGCAGCTTGTAGTACAGTGCGGCTTATTTGTTGATTTATTTGGGTTAATAGGTAAGACTTTATTTGACAGTGGCATCATAACACTGTCATAAGACTGTCATAATTATGACATAACACTATCATGGACATTACTGAATGCTTGTGCCATTAAGTGTCATCTTGCAAATTATGTCACTAACTCCATTTATGTCCAGCTTGGATCTTTTACATCCGTTCAAAAGAGAGATAATTTGCCAGATAACACTAAATGGCATCTGTTATAAGCATTCAGTGTCATATCATAATTATGATTGTCTAATGACAGTCATATGGCGCCACTGTCAAATTAAGTCTTACCAAATACCATAACTAGCAATTAGGGTTGTTCCGATCATGTTTTTTGCTCCCGATCTTATCCCGATCGTTTTAGAGTATCTGCCGATCCCGATATTTCCCGATCCGATTGCTTTTTTTTGCTCCCGATTCAATTCCAATCATTCCCGATAATTTTTCCCGATCATATACATTTTGGCAATGCATTAAGAAAAAAATGAATAAAACTCGGACGAATGCATACATTCAACATACAGTACATAAGTACTGTATTTGTTTATTATGACAATAAATCCTCAAGATGGCATTTACATTATTAACATTCTTTCTGTGAGAGGGATCCACGGATAGAAAGACTTGTAATTCTTAAAGGATAAATGTGACTTTGTATATTGGGACTAAATATTGCCATCTAGTGTATTTGTTGAGCTTTCAGTAAATGATACTGTAGCCATTTAACTGTTTTGCCCAAATGTATGATGGGAAGTGCAACCATGACTGTGCGTAGTGGCACCAATTAATATATCTTCTCTGCGTTGGGAAATAACATAGGGTGATAAGAAAAAGATCAACTACTACCTTTCTTCCCCACATTGCTTCCCATGATATTTCTAATTGTTGAGAGAGGGATTTTAAGGCTTTAGCCAAGTAAACAAAAGCTCCAAAGATTGTCAAAATTCACTCTACTCATTTTACGCTGCCTTTTAGCTCTATATATAGGTAAAACGGCGCCATTATAGATTGAACCCAACAATGCGTGAGTGGGTCATGCAGCGCATTGCGTTAAACATTTTAACGTGATTAACTTTTTTAAAATTAATTACCGCCATTAACGCGATAAATTTGATAGCCCTACTTTATGCCAAAACTAAAGACTCTGGATGAGTGTAAGACATTTTGTCTGTAACGTTAAATACAATTAGAAAAGGAATTAATTTTAAAAAATTAATATATTAAAAAAAGGCATGTCCGATATTTCTTTGCCGATTCCGATACTTTGAAAATGACGTGATCGGACCTGATTGATCAGGATGCCGATCGATCGGGACATCTTTACGAGCAATTAATGAAACAACTGGCACAGAAACTGAAGAAATAATTCGCACAGAACATGAATTTTGATTGTTATTTAAATCTTTAGCGCTGCAATGCATGTTAGACAATAACAGTGTTGACAGCAGGTGGCAGCAGAGATTGATTGTCTCCCCAGTGATGGCCAAATGAAGCTTCTTGAAGCATGAAGCTTCGCAACCAATTGGTTCAAAGCTTCATGGTGGTTCATTTGGTCATATGACAGTTGTATGATGCTGCTTTCAAATAAAGTATACCGGTTAATATCTTTTGGTGTCAATATCCCATAATACAGTGAGGACAGCTGCGGCTTATAGTCCAGTGCAGCTTATCTATGAACAAATGCCATTTCCGTGCCAAATTTGGTGGGTAGCGGCTTATAGTCAGGTGTGCCTAAGAGTGCGAAAATTACGCTACTTGAGTATTCTTTTCACCGGATACTTTTGTACTTAAGTACTTTTACTTGAGTAATCTTCTTTTGAAGTAACACTACTCTTATTTGAGTAAAGGGTTTGACTACTTTAACCACCTCTGCTAACGATAAAAAATTATAGCACTTTTCACACTGGTTTTTTTTTTTTTTTTTTTTTTTTGGAGTTACTGAAATCTATCTCGCACAAGTGAGCATTCCAAAGGAACAACAATTTGTATACAACCAGTTCAACAGCACAATTCTTTCAGATGCCATCCAAGAGAATCCTCAGAAAGGAGCAGACATTCTCTCGATTATTCTTGGTTCTGGAATGTTCCAGATCATAAGGGTGCATTCAGAGTTTAAAAGATTTGATTGCACCCTTGAAGAAAACTGGAATAACATTTTTAAATGTTTTTTTTCCTCCGCAGTTCAATAATGTTGGGGAGACTGAGAGGAAAAAATGGGACGCCTTCCATCCCATCCTTGTGGCCGAGGGCTTGTTCGCCTTTGCCAACGTTCTTAGCTATCTGCGCCTCTTCTTTATGTACACTACCAGCTCCATCCTGGGGCCACTGCAGGTAGGAAAGATGTGGGTTTTTTTGGGGGTTTTTTTTAGATGACAGTGTGTGGGATGCAGTTATGGATGCGCACAGCTGTGAAAGAACAAGCTCTGAAAATGCAGTTATGTCATCATTATAAAATGCCTCCTGAAATGGATAGATTCTGAAAATGTGCTTTTTAACGCCCACGGTTCAAGTCAACACCACAGGCAATGCCAGCAGAGAAGCAAAGACTAATGTTTTTATTGAAAATGTATGTTAATATATTTTTATTCTTTTTCCATTTTTATGTTTTTATTGCATCACAAGCAGTCTAACGGAGAGATAATTGTGTGGCTTCTGTTTCCAGCCAGTCAGACTGCCATGTTTGTGGCTAATCTGTCTTTTAAAACAGCCAAAAACAGATAATGACTTATGAGTGCACTCCACCTTTTCGTTGTTCCACACACCTCACCCTCAGGCTCTGGTTTAGTCAATGTGACATCATTGTCTGTCTGGACCAAATGGAAAAGTGATCAGCGTCGGGACTGCATGAAGCAGATGCCCACGCATTACCACGTGTGAGTCAGTCATGTTAGGAAGGTTTTCTCCCATTCTATCATTCCCATCATTGTCCCACTGATGCAACTTAATGCGGTTGGAAAAATTGAGCATGCATGTACAGTACATGTGCAGCGACATAAAGTACCGTATTTCAGGTACAATAATAGTGTGTTTAAATTAACTAAAATGTCTTGGAAATAGGGCCAGAGTTATCGATTATTTTAGTAGTCGATTAATCATTCAACTAGTTAGTTCGAATAATTGAGTAATCTGATTAGGAACATTTAATGCATTGCGGAATATATTTTAGGTGATGTAAAACAAAGACTTGCTGATATTGCACTTTCAAAAGAGCATTAAATGCGAATGTAGAATAAAAAAAAAAAACATTTGCAGAAATTTATGCAAACTATGCAGAACTGCACTTTCATTTAAAATAAATTAAAATACCCGAGCTCAGCCTAAAACAGTATTAAAAATAAATAAATAAATAAATAAATAAATAAGGGCTGTCAAAATTATCGCGTGAACGGGCGGTAATTAATTTTTTTTTAATTAATCACGTTAACATATTTGACGCATTTAACGCACATGCCCCGCTCAAACAGATTAAAATGACAGCACAATGTAATGTCCACTTGTTACCTTTGTTTTTTGGTGTTTTGTCGCCCTCTGCTGGCGCTTGGGTGCGATTGATTTTATGGGTTTCAGCACCATGAATGAGCATTGTGTAATTATTGAAATCAACAATGGTGAGCTACTACTTTATTTTTTAATTGAAAATTTTACAAATTTTATTAAAACGAAAACATTAAGAGGGGTTTTGATATAAAATTTCTATAAGTTGTACTAACATTTATCTTTTAAGAACTACAAGTCTTTCTATCCATGGATCGCTTTAACGGAATGTTAATAATGTTAATGCCATCTTGTTGATTTATTGTTATAATAAACAAATACGGTACTTATGTACCGTATGTCGAATGTATATATCCGTCTTGTGTCTTATCTTTCCATTCCAACAATAATTTACAGAAAAATATGGCATATTTTAAAGATGGTTTGAATTTCGATTAATTACAATTAATTAATTTTGAAGCTGTAATTAACTCAATTAAAAATGTTAATCGTTTGACTGCCCTAAAATAAATAAATGAGGACCCAAGTACAACAAAATAACAATTGGCTAACTTGCACAGCAAAAGTCCGCTAGCTTAAATGCTATAAAATGCTTTTTTTTTTACAATGAGCTAAACAAATCATTCAAACACACATTCCCACAAAAAGAATAGCTAAGTATATGTACCTACAAACTAAATACCGAATGCATAAAAAAACCATGAGCACAAACAAAAACTTAATTTATGTTGGTCTTAACAGGAAGCAGTTGGATTCAGCCATGTTAAATGAGTTATGTCATATTCACTGTTAGGTCAGAGGTCAGTGTATCCACCCAAGTCAATAAAACTAAATGCAAACACTTTCGAAGCAAACCATTACAACTCCACTCTAATTAAACGACTATTCGAAGCAGCAAAATTTGATTCGAAGCTTTTTTTCAATTCGAATTACTCCAGTTAATCGATTATTCGTTGCACCATTGCTTGGAAATAATTTTAAATATGAACCTCGTAACATTCAAACAGATACGCTAATAGTTTGGACACACCGCTGGCTTGATCATTTGCATTAAGGGTGTATAAATATTACATCACACAATTCTCGTATGGATTCCAAATCCGAATGTATCGATCCTCACGCGTTTTTGGTGGAAATAAACAATACAGTGCACTTCTACTCCCGTCCAACTGGTGGAAGCGCGCAGCTGCTTTGCATTCTGCTGCAGTAACAACCAGTGTTGTTAATCTTACTGAAAAAAAGTAATTAATTATAGTTACAAATTACTTCTCCCAAAAAGTAATTGCGTTAGTAACTCAATTACCTGAATGTAAGAGTAATTAGTTACTTGGCAAAGTAAAAAAAAAAAAAAAAAAAAAAAAAAAAAAAAAAAAAAAAACATTGGCCACACTATGTGAAGTTTTTTGTGAAGGTTTTTGGTACAATTGGCCCGAGCCCAATTCTTTACCCTAATTTACCCTTTACCCTGAATCAGCTGTTAAAAGTTGTTAAAATTGCTCCCATTATTGCATTAGTTCCCTTCTCTCTACTTTCAACATATGAAAGTTTTAAAACTGTTTCATCATTTAAAGATAGATTCAAGTCAAGATTTTGCCGATTTAGAAGTATTTTAGATAAAAAGTTACTTAGGTTCTCTACAACAGAGCCGTCCTAAAAAGTACTGCTTTAAGATGGCGGCTGTCTACTAACTCATTTAGTGCCATGTCTGTCATTTTGCATCTAGTTATATCTATGTACAGTACATGTGATATCTATCATGTCTACCATATCTACCATAACATGCGCGCGTAGTTTGTACTAGCTACAACATGTATTATTGGAGCTACCTAGCATCGCGTTTGCTCGGCGTCACAACTTTCTTTCCTCATCCATACTCCTGCTCTGTCGTCTCGGTGAGTCCGTCTCCCTCAGACTTTTCGACCAATATAGTAACGCATAGTAACGCATGCCTTTCCGTCCTCAGTAACGGTAACGGCGTTGCCAAGATGAGAAAAGTAATTAATTAGATTACCCACTACTGAAAAAAATAACGCCGTTAGTAACGCCGTTATATTGTAACGCCGTTATTAACAACACTGGTAACAACAACATCTTGCGAGAGTTATCCCGGGTGGCTTCTTTACACAATGGTATCGCGGGATTTGGCGCCACAGAGCAAAGGTTTTAACATGGCAGGGATGGAGATACGCGATGCCCTGACGCACCTTTATTAGTCTGAAATCTATGGTCATTTTTGCTTTTACTGCAAAAACAGGCATGGAGTGTGACAAGGGTCACACCAGACATAAGCTGTGCAATGCAAAAAATGGTGTTTTGGCCCTGTGGTGGTTTGTGTACCTAGATGCTCAAGCTAATGTTTCGACCTGCCATTTTCTTTTAAGGAGCTGTTCGTTATTAACATGCTATACATCCTTTAAGATGTTTTTTTTTCCCCATATTTACAGTCCAATCGGTTTAAGCACATGCGGACTAAAGCTGGTTTGCACTAAAAAAGAGAGAGTGTAAAAATGAAAGCCATATGTTGTTCAAACATTAAAAAAAAAAAAAAAAAAACATGTTTACTTGAGTGCTGGATGAGCTTTCAAGAATAAATTGATATAGATATACTTTTATGTCCATTTTAACTGAGGTGGGTAGAGGAGCCAAAAATTTTACTCAAGTAGGCGTTACTTCAAAATAATATTACTCGAGTAAAAGTAAAAGTAGTTGTCCATAGAATGTACTCAAGTACAAATAAAAAAGTATTTGGTGAAAGCAATATTCAAGTAATGACTAACATTGTGAGTAACTACTTATTTTTTTGTTGGATTTTTTATTTTTTTTTTAATTTAAACATTGGTATTTTTTCTGAGCACAAAGTTATCTATATGGACTGTTGTGATACTGTACAACATAACCACATTTTGCCAAAGAAATGAAAAAAAAAATTTGAATTCCGACAAGAGAAAAAAAAAGAGCATGACTGTCCTCTTGTGGAAAAAATAGATCTTAGTGTGAATAGTGAAGAATTCCTTCATAATTACTATCATGAAATTAAAAGGAACCATATCTCCAGTTTTCTGTGGTCAATCGGTGCCAAATGAAAACTGGGAGAGAGGTTAAAATCCGTGCTTTCGAGTCATGTTGAGGGTGCCGCTCTATATCAAATACGTCATTTTTTATGGTGGTTTAAAGACACCACATGATTGAACAGACTGGCATGAAGATAGAATGGCAAGCTTGCGTCTGATTGTATGATGGAGTCATGTGATTATTGTTGCAACATTTCATTGGTGAAATCGGGAGAGCTCCCCTGGTAAAACACCAGGCACGTCTCTACTTTTGGCATCGCTGGCCAAAAAAAAAAAAAAAATCTAACATGAAAAATAAAGAGGAACGATGTAACGATTCTTGTGTAGCCCAAAGTAGCGGAGTAAGAATTGCGTCTATTTTCTTCACAAATCTACTCAAAAAGTATAGCTTCGTAAAACTACTCTTAGAAGTACTTTTTTCTCAAAAAGTTACTCAACTAAATGTAACGAACTACGAACTACGTGTAAAGGGATATGTTTTTTTCTAAAGTGATACATATATCGCAATAATCGTCTTAAAGTGTAGTATCGGGATGGAATCGTGACCTCTGTGAATCGTGATATGAATCGTATCGCCAGATGTGAGGCAATACACACCCTTAAGTTGCATATTTACCGAATTACCATCAAATAGACATTGAGCGGGAAAAAAAAATCACAGAGCATGTAGTATTTTTGGGAGTGGATCAAATATTTAGAGTCTTTGATGGGGGCTTATCTGTTTGAGAGGGCTGACAGAAGCTCCGGGAAGGTCAGAACACACGCTCCCAAACTGCCCAAAAACCTGACAGCAACACAGTTCCTAGTATGTGGGAAGACCACTGAGCCTTGCATCTCAAGGCGAGCAAACTGCCAAACTGTTTGCTTAGCTTGTTTTGACATGCATCTCGTCTCAGATGGCGATCCCTTCCCTTGTCACTGTTAAATACTCCCAGTGTAGTCGACCACTTGGGATACGCTTAATATAGAAGCTCCGGCGGCTTAACTGAGCTTGGCAGGTGGCCTGATGTGAAAACTATAAAAACACAAAATGAATGCACTAGGTCAGGGGTCGGCAACCCAAAATGATGAAAGATCCCTATAATAGGAGCAAAAAAAAAAAATATATATATATATATATATATGTCTGGAGCCACAAAAAATTGAAAGCCTTATATACAGTACACCTTCTAAATGAAGACAACAAATGCTGTATGTGTCTATATTAGCTATATTAGCCTACTATAAAAATGACTAAAGTGGCTACAAATACCGTATTGGCCCGAATATAAGACTGCCCTGATTATAAGACGACCCCCTCTTTTTCAAGTCTCAAGTTTGAAAAAAGACTTTTTGAACACCAAATTATTTTTTATACAGAAAATAATTACACTACATCCGAAACAAATGAATATAACAATATATATGAGAGAAAAAGCATGTTATTTTGCCTCATTCAAATCTTAATATCTGAACATTTAAATATGTAAACTAAAGTGCACTCACATTCGTAAATGAATGGCTTCTGGTTTTTGAAATGTAAATAAACCAATCTATTGTGATAAAACAACAACATTGCAATAACTGCATCAACCATCAAAGTGAAATCTAACTAACTGTAGTCTTGAAAAAAATCTGAATGAGGAAAAACATTGCAATAAAATAATGCAAACTGGTTAAACTTGAGAGTAGCTGAGATCTGTCATGACAGAACATCGCTTCAATTATATCTGGCGCCATCTAGTGTCGTGAATGGGTATGCCGTCTAGACCGCGAATATAAGACAACCCCCTCTTTTTCATTCTTATTTCAATGCAAAAAACACCGTCCCATATTCGGGCCAATACGGTACATCATAAGCCTTCATGATTACTGTATTTTCGGTACTGTAAGGCACACCTGAAAGCCTTCAATTTTCTCAAAAGCCAACAGTGCGCCTTATAATCCCATATACTTTATATATGGATCAATATTAGTTAATCATGGCTTGACATTCCATTTAGCTCAGCTCCATCTTGTAGATGCATAATGCAATGCTAACCACTACAACTACTACTACTGTGCCTTATAATGCCTTATAACGCCTTATACATGAAAACGGTTTTAGAACGGGCCACTCATTATACTCCGATGCGCCTTATAGTGCGGAAAATACATTTTTTTCCCCACAGTGCATCCTGTAAAAGATGACGTACCACTTGATTACTCTGTTGTACTATGCCACCTCAAGTTTAACTTCATTAAAATATTAATACTAGAGATGTCCCGATCACGTCATTTTCAAAGTATCGGAATCGGCAAAAAAATATTGGCCATGCCTTTTTTTAATATATATATATATATTTTTTCTTTAATTAAATCGTTTTCTAATTGTATTTAACATTACAGACATAATATGTTACACTCATCCAGAGTCTTTAGTTTAGGCTTAAGGTAGGGTTATCAATTTATCCCGATAACGGGATAAATTTTTTTAAAAATGTATCTCGTTAAAATATTTAACGCAGTTAATGCATGCGTTGCACAACCCACTCACGCATTGTCGCACTCAATCTGTAAAGGCGCCGTTTTACCTATATAGAGAGATAAAAGGCAGCGTAAAATGAGTAGAGTGAATTTTGGCAGCCTTTGGAGGCTTATTTTAATTGGCTAAAGCCTAACAATCCCTCTCCCTATGATTAGAAATATCATGGGAAGCAATGTGGGGAAGCAAGGTAGCAATTGATCTTTATCTGAACACCTTAATTTATTTCCCAACGCAGAGAAGATATATCAATTGGTAGCACTACGCACAGTCATGGTTCCACTTCCCATCATGCATTGGGGCATGGCTACAGTTTAATTTACTGAAAGCTCAACAAATACACGAGATGGCAATATTTAGTCACAATATACAAAGTCACAAGTCTTTCTATCCGTGGATCCCTCTCACAGAAAGAATGTTAATAATGTAAATGCCATCTTGAGGATTTATTTTCATAATAAACAAATACAGTACTTATGTACTGTATGTTGAATATATATATTCGTCCGAGTTTTATTCATTTTTTTCTTAATGCATTGCCAAAATGTATGTGATTTGGAAAAACTATCGGGAATGATTGGAATTGAACCGGGAGCAAAAAAAAGCAATCTGATCGGGAAATATCGGGATCGGCAGATACTCAAACTAATCGAAACTAAACGATCAGGATCGGATCGGGAGCAAAAAAACATGATCGGAACAACCCTAATTAATACTTTAGAAGAATGTTTGCGTCATGTTTGCTACAAAAAACATCCTACAAAAAACATATTAAAGCTAAAAATACATTTATCTCCCCCATCTTTTTCAATTTTCAAACATTTTTGAAAAAGCTCCAGGAAGCCACTAGGGCAGCGCTAAAGAGCCACATGTCTCTAGAGCCGCGGATTGCTGACCACTGCACAAGGTCAAGACCTTGGCAAAATTCGGTGATCCAAAGGCTTTCAAGCCAGGAACCTAGAGAAAATGTTCAACGTATTACTGTACTCCAAACTCCAAGGACAGTACTTGGAATGTAAAGGAAAATGAAAACAGGAATGTTCCTGGAAAACCAGAACCATATGGTCATGGTGTCAAGGTAAAGTCAACATAGGGGGACCAGCATGGTTTTTATGTCTTCACAGAACAGAGGCTCTAGGTGGCAGATGACGAACATATGAAGGATGATCATCGGACAAAGATATAAATAACAGTTAATGATCTTTGGGAATTTGTGTTCAGAGCAACCAGGGCAAAAAGGCGCTATGATTTTTAATGGTCAAATGGAACAAAGGCCTGTGGAACTATGAAAAAAAATTGTTATTCAGGTTGACACATTGTAAAACCCCAAAACATGCATAATGAAGAACATTAAACTACAGAATACTAACGTAAGGCCTGGGATCAGAAGAGAAACAGTCACATAAACTTCTTGCATGGATAATTATTCACATTACAACCTTTTCTCACCAGATCTCCATGGGTCAGATGTTGCAGGAGTTCGGCAAGTTTCTAGGTCTTTTCCTTCTCGTCTTGTTCTCATTCACCATTGGACTTACTCAGCTCTATGGAAAGGACCAGAAAGACCCGGAGAAGAATCCGCCCAGCGATTGCCAGGGGATTTTTTGCCAACAGCAGAGCAATGACGCCTTCCACACGTACGTATGGGCTAACCTCACACAGAACGTTTTGTTTGGGAGGTGATTTATTGTTTGTTGTTCCATTCTTGCAGGTTTATGGGTACTTGCTACGCCCTGTTTTGGTACATCTTCTCGCTGGCTCACGTGGCGCTTTTCGTCACACGCATCAGCTACACTGAAGAACTGCGCTCCTTTGTGGGCGCCCTGATTATAGGCACCTACAACATTGTGGTGGTTATTGTACTTACCAAGCTGCTGGTGGCCATGCTCCATAAAAGCTTCAGACAAATTGCTGTGAGTGTCCCACTTAACAACCATGTCACCTTTATTAGCTTTTATAATATGTACAGTATGTGTTTCAAAACAGATTTAGGCTGTCCAAATGTGGATTTCAAGAGTTTATTGATTGTTATTTCTTAATATCATATATTGTTTATCAGAATCATGAGGACAAAGAGTGGAAGTTTGCCCGGGCCAAACTTTGGCTAAGCTACTTTGATGATAAGTGTACAATGCCGCCTCCGTTCAACATCTTGCCCTCGCCTAAGACCGTCTGTTACCTGCTCACCAGCATGAGCAAATGGATCTGTTCGCACACGTCCAAGGGAAGAGTCAAGAGACAGAACAGCCTTAAGGTGAGAACTATCACCTATTTCGTGTCAAATACAACATAGGAATTGTAGTCTACATCTTTACTTTGTGCTTCTTCTTGTCATACTAGACATTTGTGCACTTTTTATGTTACTTAAGGAAGTACAAAACTGCGACATCTATGCTAGTCTAGTTTAGACGCTTAATGGTGTTTAGGGTGACCATATTTTGATTTCCAAAAAAGAGGACACTCGTCCCTGCCTCGAGATACTTGAATTTTACTCGAGTATCACTCAAAGATGCCTATATCGCCCACTTTTTTTTACTCAACTGGTTATTCAACAGGCTTTATTCTTCCTAAAAAAAAATAATGAAACAATTAAAAAAAAAAAAATTGTGATTAAAAAAATAATATAATGCTGAGCCATGGATATGTAGTCCAGTCAATACACACACACACAGTAGGCAATGTGCCAACTCAACATTTTTTAAAATCGAGAGAATTGTCGTTGACAAATTGTTATTCCCACTCAATTTTTACTCTCATTCAATGTTCTAGATTGTACGCAAACAATAACCAAAATAAATTGACAAGCTATTCAACCAGCATGTTTCCAAACGCAGCAGTTCAAAACTACGTAGCTCATCATGCCTAGCGCAGCCGAGCTAACTAATTGCTACACTATTAGCGAGTACGGGAGGCGAGGCAAAATCAGACTTTGCTATAAAAGTTTACAATCATCGGCAGCGCAGAGATGCGACACCAAACGCAAACGGGATTTTACAGATTACACCCGTACAAATCTCCAACAGAAGTCAACAGTTGCCATTATATACGTATTTATCGTTAAAAAAAACCTCAAAAGAAACACACCTATTTATAATACTAGCATTCAACCAAATAAACTAACTTAGAACAATTACAAGACTCATACAATATACCGCATCTCTATGTACACATATAACCCTATATACAACAGAAAACACGTGATCGACATAAACAGGAGATAAACTTACAGAAAGGTGTATGGAGCCATGTCTTTTAGAACTCCTTATTGAACTCCTTACTGTAGTCTGATCTCTCGACAAACCGTCAGTAGATGGTGTTAATTCTCCATGAAACAAAGGGTAAACTGCCAACAAAAAAGAAGATCTACTCCTTCTCCCGCCCCTACTAGTCGGCGCCACGTTAACGCAGGCAGGCGCTGCCCCCTAGCGACCAAAGGGATTCTCTTCAAATTGGTCCTGTGAAAAATCATAAAAACCGGACATTTTCATGAATTTATGAAACCCGGCCGGACGCTCCGGAGGGCACGTAATAAAAGGACTTGTCCGGGCAAAAGAGGACGTTTGGTCTCCCTAATGTTGTTTTACATTGTGTGTTAGCATTACGCGAGCGAAATTCGCCCTGAAATGATTAATGGTGCAAATGTTTTTTTTGTTTGTTTGTTTAATTTGATATTAAAATATTAACGGGAGTATAGTAATAAACAACTTGGAGCCTATCTTAAAGAATCGACTAAGCCACTGCTTGTTGGGAAGTTTGCTGCCACCCTTTCGCGCTTCTATTTAGGCATGTGCCGGTATGAGATTTTGACCGTATGATAACCATAAGCGAAAATACCGCAGTATCACGGTAATACAATTATAGCTAAGCCTGTTGCGATATGCAAATTTGCAAGCGATGCAAACAGAAGGAATAAAAATCTATCACGGATACAACATGCATGAGAATAAGAAGTGCATTTTGTTTTTGTTACTTTTTACTGAGTATAAAGTTTACAGTTAGTGGCTTATCAGTCGTACTTCCTGTGAACATTTCAAAATAAAAGCATGTCATGATCAAATTTCTTAAGGCAATCACATATACTTCAGATTCTACACTGAGAATAAATTTAAAATGACATCCATTATAAAAATTCTTATTGGAAATGATATTATGATGTAATAAAAGATAATAATTTGGCTTCCAATTTGTTACATGCGCACTTTGCAGGACAAGATGACAGTCATTTTGGATCTAATTAACACTTTTAGTGGGCTCTAATTGGCAGACAATGAAATTGACAGTGGGTTTTTCACCTATTTAATATTCTGCACCTAACTAGGTTTAAAGTGGCTCATTATGCATTGTGTTTTTTTAATATTTATAAATGTTAATATAGTTTGTTTCATTTAAGAATAACAATTTATTCCATTTCAATAGGTGATTTATTAGGATGTATTGTCACTATATTCGTGGTTGAATAGGTTTAAAAAATAAAAATAAAAAACAGGCAATCATATCGCAATAATTTATAAGACAATACATCGCCTACTAAAAGAATCGTGACAGGCCAATTATAGCTCTAAAATGTCTTATTTTGAAATGTATGGGTTAAAAAAAATACCATTGAACATTTTTTTTAAACATATAACAACATATTTGCAAATTGGAATATCAACTTGAAAAAATTGTTAAAATAAATGAAATAACAAGTAAATAACGGAAATATTTTAAAATGAAATTGAAATAAATAGAACGCGTAGGCTTAACCCACAGCCACAGCTCAAGTTGCTAAACATAACAACAAAAATAATTACTATCCAGAAAAAGGTAAAAACACTTCTAAATACAATTTATATATATACAGTATATATATTGCAGGCACTTCACTGACTTTAAAGTGCCATCTCAACATTTTTAGAGACTTGTTCATTTTCTACATTAGGGGTGGGCAAACTATTCCACAAAGGGCCGCAGTGGGTGCAGGTTTTTGTTGCAACCCATTAAGAGGACACCTTTTCACCAATCTGCTGTTTTATAAGTGCAATCAGTTAATTGCAGTCAGGTGCTTCTCATTTCTGCTGAAACCTCATTGGTTAAACTATCTGTGCTGGGTCAGTTGGAACAAAGACCAGGACCCACTGCGGCCCTCGAGGACCGGTTTGCCCACCCCTGTTCTACATATTTCTCTCTTAGTCCAAGTTGTGATGCAGGAATGTGAGTATGTTCACCATTTCTGGAGTAATATTCCACGACTATTATTAATATTAATTAGTTGCATATTAATGGAGAGTGAGAGCAACAGACAACGCGTGTGTATGACTCGTATTACTATTTACACATTATTCACACACACACACCCTCTCTCAACACAGAAGGTCGCCAGAGAGAAAAAACGCCACAGGCTGTACTATGAAAATGTTATTATGAACAAATGTGTACAATGGCCGAAGACTAGTACGCTAATAGTGAAGAAACTAGTTAGCCATCTTGGCATGCTAACTAGCCACGTTAACAGCCTCATTAACAATCTTACGTTAAAGTATTTGTTTCCCAATTCTAGACACACTAAACACGCTGCAACTCCCTTAGCTGGTGGGAAATTAAATTAAATTAAATTAAATTAAATTTTGTTTAAAGTGACAGATGATGGTCACGTGAATGTGAAATCATGTCGGAGGTGTTCCCTGCACGTCGGCTGTCCTTCCTCCTCGAAGCCGCAGCCATCAGTTTCTTTTCGATAGCTGAAATACTCCCATACTAGCGACTTTTTTGAGGGGGGGAAGCTCAGGTGTAGTTTCGATAATGACAGCAGTGTCAACGACAGAGCTAAAACCGGAGGAGAGGGGTGAGCGGTGCCACTCTAAGCCATGTCTAACTGTATTTTTGTGATATAAAAAAGTAGCTAATACAATACTATGGTATGACGGAAAATCTTAGTGGTTTTGAAACCGTGACGTTTTCGTACCACGGTAAAACTTGAAACTGAGCATCTTAAATGCTCAGTTATTCACATCTCCTACACAAAAGGGGATCGTTTCATGCTTATGACATATCTATTAAACCATCACATCTGTATTGCTGTCCCACACAGGAGTGGAAGAACCTAAAGCAAAAGCGTGACGAGAACTACCAGAAGATTATGTGCTGCCTAGTGCATCGCTACCTGACATCCACGCGGCAGAAGATGCAGAGCACAGACCAGGCCACTGTGGAGAACCTCAACGACCTGCGCCAGGATCTATCCAAGTTCCGCAATGAGATGCGGGACCTCTTGGGCTTCCGTACCTCCAAATACGCCATGTTCTACCCAAGGAGCTAGAAGCCTATTACATTTCCTCTTGACATCCCTTCTCCTGCTACTCATTTATTCTATAAGAGGAAAAAACAAACTGACTGACTGAGGACAAATAGAAACAAAATCGACGTAGTCTCATGCTTTTTTGTAAAGAATGAAAGCCATTGTTTTGGACAGAAATGCTCATAAATATTTATGCAAACATTTAACTGTGTACTGCAATGGTGTTACAGTTGAATTATTTGGACTAAATCAGTAGGACCTTTACGCAATGGTGCAATGGTTTCATCCGAAAAAGCACATTTTGAAGTCAAATTAATACAGAACTTTTATTAGAAAGCATGACAACAATAAAATATAAATTACAGTATATTCACAGATTTTCTTTGTCGTATGAAACTATCTAATAGCTCTCTCTTTAAAAACAAATACAGTAAGGGTCGTAGAGAACTAGACAGATGATATAACATGCATCAAATATTGCACTGTTTACAGCTAAATCCATATAAATTTAGGTTAATCGTACTACACAGACGCATAGAATACAGTATTAAAACCCTATAGTAATTAAAAGAGGAATTAAATGCTAGAACATAATTTTAAAAGAATAAAGTTGCATTTGAAAAAAAAAGGAATACTTTCAAAATTAAAATTTTATTTTAATGAGCATAAAGTTATATATTTTAGAGAAAAAATAGAAAAAATTTAGATTTTTAGAATAAAAATATAGCATTTTACACTTGTATTACTGTGTTAATTTCTAAATAGATTTTTTTCTCTAAAATATATGATATTTTTTAAATATATTTTGTATTCTGAAAATGTATATTTTATCTTGAATATACACAACTTTATTCTTTTAATCTTTCCACTTTTTTTCAATGTTACGAATTTTAATCATAAGCATAAAATGAAAGTAAGACAGAAAATAAATTAGTATTTTTTGTTCATTAAATAATACTGTTTAACAGTTAAATACCAGTTTAGAATTATTATTGCTTTTGTATGTATTATTCTCATCTTACTGAGTAGAACTGTCTCACCAATTTAGATGGAAGGTCTCAACAATTAAGAGGAATACATACAGTATATTATCTCCAAACATAATGTGTGTTGAATGAATCTTAATCCTTGCGATGTCTTGCTCAGGTAGATGTCTTGCATTTCTCCGCCCCTCAGCAACGCTTGTTCTTGAGCACATTGAGCGTCTTCTGGTTCTTGGTCTTGAAGGCAAGCACGAAGTGGTGAGGGCCCACCAAGCCCCGGCCCTCCTCGTCCACATGCCCCATGAAGATGTAGTTTAAGCCTGGAGAGAGCCATTTCAGAGCATATATTTCTAAAATGTAAATTAAAGCAAGGGCGTAGGTTTACATAGGAACGGTAGGGACATAACACTACCAACTTTTCAGCAGTGTTGTTAATCTTACTTTATTTTACTATCTTAAAAGTAATTAATTATAGTTACAAATTACTTCTCCCAAAAAGTAATTGCGTTAGTAACTCAGTTACCTGAATGTAAGAGTAATTAGTTACTTGGCAAAGTACCAGGTGATAATTTTCATGTTTTGTTTTTTTTCCTCACAAAAAAAAAAAACATAGGTCACATTATGTTTTTGACAATTGGCCCTAGCCCAATTCTTTAGCCTAATTTACACTTTACCCTGAATCAACCGTTAAAAGTTATAGTTAAAATTGCTCCCATTATTGCATTAGTTCCCTTCTGTGTACTTTCGACATGAGGAAGTTCTAAAACTGTTTCATCATTTAAAGATAGATTCAAGGCAAGATTCTGCCGATTTTGGGGTATTTTAGATAAAAAGTTGTTTAGGTTTGCTAGGAAGGTTCTCTTCAACAGAGCCTTCCTAAGAAGTTTACTGCTTTAAGATGGCGGCTGTTTAGTAACGCATCTAGTTCCTATACAAGTTGCTAACGCCGCCGTGTCTGTAATTTCGTATCTAGTTCTATATATATGTGATCTCTACCATGTCTACCATATCCACCATATCATGTGGGCGTAGTTTGTAGGCTATCTTCTACTGTCAGGTCGCTCGGCGTCACAACTTTTTTGCCTCCTCCCCACTCCTGCTCTGCTCTGTCGTCTCGGTGAGTCCGTCTACCTCAGACTTTTCTCGCGTCATCCAACCAATATAGTAACGCACGCCTTTCCATCCTCAGTAACGGTAACAGCGTTGCCAAGATGATAAAAATAATTAATTAGATTACTTACTTCTGAAAAAAATAACGTAATATTCTAACGCCGTTATTAGCAACACTGCTTTTCAGGATGCTCAAATTGTCCCCACTGACTTTTAAGCCACCTTATTTGCATTATACAATGAGTTCAGTTATACGGGTAATTTTGATTGTCTTCCCATATGTTGTAAGGATAGAATAGACCCTATCATTATCAAGTGAATTATTTTCATTATGTTCAGACTTAGATTTATCTCTTTTCACTTGCTTAATGTGCTGGTCCATTTTTTCCCACCTCAAACGCACGTTTGATTAGCTGATGGCCTGACCCCCCCCATCCCCCCGTCACCGCCCCCCATTCCCTCATCCCGCCAGACAGACACGTGAAAAAAAAAAACGTCAATGTTGTGGAAGTGGTGGAAACACCATTAATTACCTGCACCAGAGTTAGCATAGCATTAATCCGTTTGAACTTGATAACCTGCAAAACTACTTCAGTCATGCCAGCCTCCACAAGGAACAATGAAGTCAAGCTCGCCGATCCTCATTTGGATCATTGTTTGCATTATGTGCATTACCGTAATGCAACGCAGTGGCTTCAGAGTGCAAGTCCCAAGAATAGGTTCACTTCAGAGGGACATTGACATGAACATGAACTGACATGAAAAAAAAGTGAAATCAGAATTTCATGAGAGTACTTTCGATGCTTCAGATGTAGATCGGTCCTTGGTTATCTCAGATTTTTTTGTCATGATTTTTTTCTCAAATCACTCTTATATTGCAACACTTTAGTTTGAGTCTAGGGGTGCTCTAGTGTCCCCCAGAAGTGGACTCATTAATGAACAGCTCACTGTTTTTTTTTTTTGTTTGTTTGTTTTTTTAATAAAAGGACTTGCACTTCAAAATGTGTTAGTACTTTTTGAAAATAAAGGTTTGAATTGAACGTTGTATCATGTGAACCAATACACATAAAAATTGGTATAAGTCAATGCAGATTTATTTTGCCTTGATCATTTCGCCTATTATTAATTAAGGTTATATTCGTGAGAAATGTGGCCCTGCCCCCCATTCAATAATCTGTTTAGTCTTTTCAATGTCCCGTCCCCAGCAAAAAGTGTACATGCAGGTTATGCTGTTATATCATCCCTACTAATGTTGAGACCAATCCTATGTCCTTGAATTAAAGTCATCTGCTCCACAGTCAAACTGATCATCTAATAACCTTAATCTAGCTAGCATTGCTAACTGCTATCGACACTCACCTCTCTTGACCAAGGGACACTTCTTACATAGGATGACCATTTTGGTGCTCATGGTCTTCCCTGCCTGCTGTATGGCCAGGTTGCCTTCTTTGTACACGTTAATGATGGACACGGTAACGTGCACGCTCCCACCACGAGTCACCGCCGAGATGACTGTGCCGGTGATCACTGTTTCACACATACACACATTTACTTCAATTTCACACTTGATAAGCGAGCAAATACTACATAGACCCAAATATTTGTATGCATGCGATCAAAAGAGGCAGTTTTCCATAATTATGCCCGCGTTAATATTTTGGGTTTGCTCCCGAGCCTGAGGTGCCTGCCACATTCAGCCAAGCGTTCCCGATGCCAGGCCTCCTCCTCTTTCTCCTTTTTGGAATGCCAAGCAAACTAAGTCATGTGGTAAATATCCCGCGGAGGTAAACACTACTGGGTGAATACACATATTTATCAAGGTTTACAGCCACAGGGGCGCTTTCATTGCGTCTTTACTGTACGTCTACCTTACTTTCCTCTCAAGGACGACCTTTGATCCTAAGGATATGGCTTATTAAACACGGTATCATGATTCTGTTTTTAAGGATGTACTGTATGATATAATGAGAAAAGAGTTGATGTTTAGTGATAGGAAGGATACAATTCTGACATCCTCACCAAAATTGCTTGAGCAGAAGTTGCTCCCAAGAGTTCCTCGTCGTTTACACTTCTGTCGACACAAGGCCACGGAGTACTTCAGTGCTGCACACATATGCAAAGAAACACACACAAATAATACATTATAATTTGTCAATTACCGCTGCATGACAGATTATTTGATGGAGCAAATCTATTTGTCTGTAGAGGAAATCCCCCAGATATATAAAACACTATTCTATATTTTCTATCAATAGTTTTTGATGGGTTTCATAGTGTATTTAACACATAAACACGATAAGCACACTCACGCAGGAGCTGTTGACGACCACAGCTCACGCCCAGACACTCACAAGCAGACCAGGCCCCGCCCCTTAAAGGCACACAGATACTACAATATGTACAGTCTGTTCACATTTCACATTAAGAATGTGTTTAAAAATTGGGTTTTAATAGGTAGGCAACAACAACAACTAAAAGGAGAAATAAACTGGTTTAATGATAGATTTTTGTGATTTTGACAGAGATATAAGATTAATATTGCTACCTACGTATGGGCCTAGTGGTGACCGGCTGTGTGGTGGTGGGGGGCAGTGTGGTAGTGACGGAAAACTTCTTGGAGCGGAATTTGTAGTGCCCGATGAAGCCATCTGCAGTTAGGCTGAGATCCGACAGGAAATGGACAAGGAGCTGGTTCCCCTCTGAGTAAACTGGACTGGAATTTTGGTAAAGATTGAATAAGATGAGATAGGAGTTGAGAAAATGATGCTTCAGTGGTTCTCAATCAATTAATAGAAATCATTGCAGAAGTGGACTAAACTGTTATTAGTGAAATTTCAAGATTTTACACAAGCCAAAATAGCCAGCGGAGGGCAGAAAAATACCATTATTTTCATTTAACTGCACTGTGTCTGGCATCATTTCTTTCCTTCCAACATATTTACATGAATGATTAAACAATGACTGTGCCTGGTAGGCAGGAAATTGGAAATTTTGAAGCATTTGACACTTACAGGTTATGTATAACTTTTAACTCAGCATAATATGTGCCGTGGTAGTTAGCAGAGTTATCTGTGTCATAAATGTGAAAGTACAACTAAGTACAATTGGAATATACCTTACGACCACAGACCTCAATGTCATCAAGTAAACAGCAAGCAGAGGTGGGCAGAGTTGCCAAAAAGTACTCAAGAAACAGTAGAGTTACTTCAAAAATAATATTACTCAAGTAAAAGTAAAAACATTCATCCATAAAATATACTCAAGTACAAGTAAAAAAGTATTTGTTGAAAATAATACTCAAGTAATGAGTAACATTGTGAGTAACTGCTTGCGATGTTTGAATTTTTTAAACAATAGTATTTTTTTTTCTCAGCACAAAGGTATGTATATGAACTTGATATTATAAACTATTACATAACCATATTAAGCCAAGGAAATGTAAAAAAAAAAAAAATAATAATAATAATATCCGGCGAGAGAAAAAAAAATCGACAGAACTGAAACATCAATTTGTCCAAAGAGCATGAGTGCCCTCTAGTGAAAAAAATGGTTCCTAGTTTGAATCGTTGACTATTGAATAGTTCCAATTATTACATTCAAAGGATCATATCTCCAGTTTTCCATGGTTGATCGTTGCCAAATAAAAACTGGAGAGAGGTTAAAATTAGGGTTGTTCCGATCATGTTTTTTTGCTCCCGATCCGATTCCGATCGTTTTAGTTTGAGTATCTGCCGATCCCGATATTTCCCGATGCAATTGCTTTTTTTTTTTTTGTTCCCGATTCAATTCCAATCATTCCCGATAATTTTTCCAGATCATATGCATTTTGGCAATGCATTAAGAAAAAAATGAATAAAACTCGGACGAATGTATACATTCAACATACAGTACATAAGTACTGTATTTGTTTATTATGACAATAAATACTCAAGATGGCATTTACATTATTAACATTCTTTCTGTGAGAGGGATCCACGGATAGAAACACTTGTGACTGTATATTGTGACTAAATATTGCCATCTAGTGTATTTGTTGAGCTTTCAGTAAATGATACTGCAGCCATGCCCCAATGCATGATGGGAAGTGGAACCATGATGGGAAGTAAAACCATGACTGTGCATCGTGCTACCAATGGATATATCTTCTCTGCTTTGGGAAATAACTTAAGGTGTTATGACAAAGATCAATTGCCACCTTGCTTCCCCACATTGCTTCCCATGATATTTCTAATCATAGGGAGAAGGATTGCTAATAAGAAAAAAAAAAGGCTCCAAAGACTGCCAAAATTTACTCTCCTCACTTTGCGCTGCCTTTTATCTCTCTATATAGGTAAAACAGCGTCATTACAGATTGAGCGCAACAATGAGTGAGAGGGTCGTGCAGCGCATATATTAATAGCGTTAAATATTTTAACGTGACACATTTTTTAATAAAATAATTGCCGCCATTATCGGGATATTTTTGATAACCCTACCTTAAGCCTAATTCAAAGACTCTGGATGAGTGTAACATATTATGTCTGTAACGTTAAATACAATTAAACGATTTAATTAAAATATACATATGTTAAAAAAAGGCATGGCCGATATTTTTTTGCCGATTCCGATACTTTTTAAAATGACGTGATCAGATGCCGATCGATCGGGACATCTCTAGTTAAAATCCCCGCCTTCGAGTCATGTTGAGGGCAGCACTCTATGTCAAATACTTAATTTTTTATGGTGCTTTAAAGACGCAACGTGATCGAACAGACCTGCGTGATCATAGAACGGCAAAGTTAACTCTGTTTGGTATAATGGAGTAATGTGATTGTTGTTGCGATGTCTAATTGGTGAAACTGATAGAGCCACTATTGGCATCTCTGGGAAAAAAGTAAAATCTAATATGTAGAGTAAAGAGGAAAAATGTAACGACTAGTGCAGCCCACAGTAGCAGAGTAAGAGTAACGTTTCTTCTTCACGAATCGACCCTAGTAAAAGTAAAAAGTATGGCTTAGCAAAACTACTCATAGACGTACATTTTTCTCAAAATGTTACTCAAGTAAATGTAACGGAGTAAATGTAACGCGTTACTACCCACCTCTGACAGCAAGTGACAGTGACGTGCTTTTACTGAACTTTAAAAAAATAACAATTTCGATTGAGTTTCAAAATTGATTTGAATGATAATTTTGCGTACTTCTAGAGAGGGTGTTCACCTACCACTGTTGGGACTCGTACCATGCTTTGAGAACCACTGAGAGTTTATCAAAAGATAAGAGATGCGAGACCTACGCTGGAGGGCTGTCTCCGCAGTATCTCCCGATCCTCCTGGCGTCATTGATCTCGCCGCCGTTGAAAATAGTGACATGGTCATAGCGGCAGTAGTTATCTCGCTCCACATCGAACTTCTCAAACTTGACTTCAATGATCTGCGGCGGGTGGAAAAAGCTCATGTCTTTAATCAAGCAGTGGCTTCAAACAACATGATTGAGGGGTACTAGTGCAATTTTTGGAATGACGCAACAGTCTCACATGGCATGTGCAGCCTTGTGTACTCTGCTAAAAATATTTTCAGGACTAAAGATTTTTTAAGAAGCTCTTTACCTGGTTCTTTGGTGCCACTATGTGCCAGGAGCAGGTGACACCAGCCGGGTAGTCCCTGTCAGGCCAGTTAGGCGTTTTGAATGTTCCAGAAGGCTTGTTCAGTCTGCCACCACAGTATTGGTCCCCTGTTGAATCAATGGCAATGTTAGGAATCAAGGGCATAAGTTTGAATAGGGACGGTAGGGACATAACACTACCAACTTTTTAGGATGTTCAAATTGTCCCCACCAACTTTTAAGCAACCTTATTTGCATTTTATATTGAGTTCAGTTAAATGGGTAATTTAGCCTTCCCACATGTTGAAAGGATACAACTGACCCTACCATTATTAAGATAATCATTTTTATTATGTTCAAACTTATATTTATCCCTTTTTCACTTGCTGAATGTGCAAGTCCATTTTTCCCCCCCCACACACACACACACATGCACTGACCCGGCGAAAATACAACATGTCGCCAACATGCCGCCTCATCCGCCCCCTTCAAAGAGGAGGGATATTTTTCAGCCAGCAGCAGCCACTTTAAGTAATGTAAAAAGTAGGGCTGTCAAAATTATCGCGTTAACGGGCAGTAATTAATTTTTTTAATTAATCACGTTAAAATATTTGACCCAATTAACGCACATGCCCCGCTCAAACAGATTAAAATGACAGTACAGTGTAAAGCCTGCTTTTTACTTGTTTTTGGGTGTTTGGCGCCCTCTGCTGGCGTTTGGGTCCAACTGATTTTACGGGTTAGTACCATGAGTGAGTATGGTGTAATTATTGACATCAACAATGGAAAGCTACTAGTTTCTTTTTTGATTGAAAATTTTACAAATTTTAATAAAACGAAAACATTAAGAGGGGTTTTAATATAAAATTTCTATAACTTGTACTAACATTATCTTTTAAGAACTACAAGTCTTTCTATCCATGGATCACTTTAGGAGAACGTTAATAATGTTCATGCCATCTTGTTGATTTATTGTTATAATAAACAACTTATGTACCGTATGTTGAATGTATATATCCGTCTTGTGTCTTATCTTTCCATTCCAACAATAATTTACAGAAAAATATGGCATATTTTATAGATGGTTTGAATTGCGATTAATTACGATTAATTAATTTTTAAGCTGTTATTAACTCGATTAAAAATTTTAATCATTTGACAGCCCTAGTAAAAAGATGTCAATGTTATGGAGGTGGGGAACACACCTCTAATTTTGCTACTGAAATTTTGCTACAACCCGCATCAGATTTTGCATAACATTAAACTGTGTGAATTTGCTAACCTGCAAAACTTGAGTAGGAAGCTGCTTAGAGAGAAGTGTCCTCCACTTTTGTATGTATTTTTTACTGTTAACGTAAATTAAACTGTGAGAAATGTAGTGAACCGAGGTTTACCCCCTTCTACCTAATTTTCATTTTTGTTTTGTTTATGTGGTCTTAAAGCAACACTTGGTAACTTTTCAGTTTTGGTCGATTTTAGCGACGCTGGTGGACAAAAGCGGTAGTTTTTTGAAGACTGTGCTTCCCATGAGGACCAGCGCATAGTGTCTTCCTATGAGGGGCGTAACGGAAAATAATTGAGAAGCACTGGTATAACTCAATACAGATTTATTTTGCAATGATTAGATAGCCTATCAATTAATTAGGTTCATATTCGTGAGAAATGTAACCCTGACCCCCGTTTACCCAATCTGTTTGGTCTTATTAATGTCCCGTCCCCAGCAAAAAGTGTACATGCATGTTATGCTGTTATATCGTCCCTACCAATGTTGAGCCCAAACCTACACCCTTGTTAGGAACTCTGTATAACTTCAGTTCCTGTACAAAATACCCTTAAAAGCTACAGCACTACTTTTATATTATGATTTTTCATAGAGAGCTCAGAAATACAAATAATCATGTTTATTAATTAATGTTTAAGGAGTATTGTTGACTCCTTAGGGTGTGAAATGTACTCCTATTGAATAACAGGCTAAAAACTGATTTCAAATCCTGGTTAGCAACGTTGGAAAAATACCTAGTCATAATTGAGCCTTGTCATTGTGTTTTGTAGATTGGCTACAATCGCTCTGCAACTATCCACTTTGTCAGAGACAGGCTGTCAGTCTTACAGTTGTTCCTGAACAAGGACCTAGCGATTAAAATTCCTCTTGGAAAGCAGACCAGACTTTGCTACCCTGCAGAGAGGAAAAGATTGTCTGACCATTTCTTGTCCTCTGCAGGGGGGGGTTGAGAGGGTGGCTCAGCAAAAATGCCAGAGAAATTTAACATCAGGCTGAGAGATGTTGCACGTTGTTGTCCACACATGGCAAGCTAAAGCTGTTGTTGAGCATTATAATCTTCCACTTGAAGCTTTTGAACAATCTGGAGTCAGTTAAAGCTTTATCACTCTTTATTGGCTTTTATCACTGGCTTTGGGAAAATGCCTGCTATAGGAGTTAGATGTTGTTATGGTAGTATTACGACCAGGCCCACCACTGCATAGTTTGTTAAGAACAGGTATATTTTTCAAAAACTTACCATGAAAAGCTTAATTTTAAAATATGTATTGGATCAGTATGACAACCAAATGTGTTTCAAGTTTGTAGTAAGTGCAGTCAAGAACTAAAAATGTCAATCAATTGGCAGGCTATTGTTAGGATAATTATATAAACACCAAAAATATTAAATACTTCTAGAAACAAATTAGAAGAAAATGAATTATATAAAGACTTTTAAGAAGCTCATATTGTTCAAACTCTAACCTCTCTCGTGCGACTGAGCAGCAGAAAAAACAGCCAGAAAGCCGCTGCCAGCTGTGTTGGCGTCCGACACCATCTGCAGCGTCATCTTGTTGCTGGTGGACACTAGAGCGCCCGGCTTGAACGTGCCACAGAATCGGCCAAGTCGCTGCCCGTTGACATGACCGCTGTACACGTCCACGTAGTCGTAGCGACATAGGCTGTCGTTCTCCAAGTCAAGAAAGCGGAACGACAACACCACCACCTTGCCTTCTGGAACCTGTGGTGAGATTACTATTGTCACACAAGGGGGGCACAGTTTATGACAGTCCTGACATTTTGAGGTCATGAACTAAAATGAACTTGTCCACACAGCTGCATACAAAAACATGGCAGCATAGCACAAAAAAGCACACATTATTCCCACCATACTTAACATTTTTAATGGCATGTTACGCATCATTAAACAGCAAAACACATTGCAGAGGTCAAATTCCTGTGTTATCTGTAAAATATTAAAATATTATGAATGTTTCTCGATTGCTTGTTAAATAATGCTATCATGTTTAAAATGATGAAATTGTGTTTGCTGTTAAGATGTACTATAATAGTAAAATATATACTGTACTTGTATAAACGTGTTAAATTGTAAAATATTTCACCCATGCAGCTCTAAATCCTGAATTTAACTTATTTAATTGACCTCATATAGAAAACGCCTCTGACTCTATTCTAAGTTTATTTATGATATCAAATAGGAGTATAACATGTTATACGAAACAAAAATACAGTACATTTATTATGCTGTAATCACCACATTCTAAATCATTCATCATTCAATCAATACAGTCAATCACTTATCACTGTTAGTAGGGACCAGGACCAACTGCCTAAAGTGAAAAACCGCCAAGTAGTGTCAAACCACTCCATTTTTAACATATATTTTTTGTATTACCAATAAGTATATATCAAACCCTATAAATGCATGATATCACTAGAACTTTAAAGAATACTTTGAAACCTATAAATATAATATTAATAATATAAATAACACACAAAATAATGTATAAATTGTATAAATTATATAAATAACATGTACTGTACATTTGAATTAGAGAGGTGGATTTTGTGTTTTGCAGGCTCTCCCTGCCTTCTTCTAGCTCACAGGCAATTTTCACGCCATATTGTCTAAATTTGAAATTTCCTATACCACACCCCATTACATTTTGATGAAATATTATGTATAAATTGTATATAGATGTATATAGTATAGATGTACCGTGTGCGCGAAAGTTGCGTTGAAGTAGCGAGGGTTCACTGTGTTGCATTTACTTAATTATCGATTCAATTTCAGTCACTTATGAAATAAATCTCAACAGATTGAGACCTGTTGAAAGTATTTCAATTGCCCACTTACTGTGATCCTCCACACACATTTAGTATTTGGAGGGTAAACTCCTGGGTACCCCTGACTTCCAATAATTCCAGATTGCCCTGTGAAGTTTCCCCCACATGTAAAAGAGGTTCTGGAAAATAATAAAACAGCATAAATGATACATTCTCAACAGCAATTGTACCGTATAGGACATCAAGTTACCTCCTTTGGGACTGCGCGCTACAGTCTTGGGCGAGGAGGGCGAGACACCAAGCGCAAACCACCCCGCACACTCTCCACATGGTCGACTTGATTTGTGCGGGTTGCTCGCGTGCTGTTCGCTTCCAAAATGGAAAGTGGAAGTTCCTGCAGCAGTGAGTCTGCAGTCTGCACCAGATGAATGCAGCATTTGTTCCAATGGAGAGGGAGGAGGAGGAGGAGAAAGATGACACTGGGAGGGGATGAGGAGGACTCTATTTTTTTTTTTTTTAGATGAATAAATCAAAGTACATCCATTCCGGATGTTTGCATTCAATATGCATTATATAGATCAACAATAACATTGTTCACACAGTGTCAAAAAAAAAAAAAAAAAAAGTATAATAGCAAAAAATAATCCCAGACTTCCCAGTGTTAACAATTGAAACAAGTGTTAGAACTAGTGTGAAATATTGTGCAAGACACCAAGCAAACCAAGAAATCACTCCATATTTTTTGCTTCTTTTATTGCATGTGTATTTGTTTTCAGCAACGTACAATTGAAGTGGCCTTATTTTTTGTGCATTTTTGTGCTCAACGCTACTTAGTTTTCTATCTTGTGTATCATATCCATTTGTGTATCAATGTCTGTGTATCATTTTCATCCAGAGGCTCTGGAAGTCACTCACAGCAGGGGGTGCTGAGGATCTTATTTAGTTTTTCACATCCCAAAACAGCCGTTTCCTTCCAAATTTGTCATGTTCGTGTATTATCTCCATAAAAGGCGTGCACAATGGCAGTACACACACATGCTGAATATTTTATGTACTACTACTAGGCTACTACAAAGACAGCTTTCTATTTCACCAACAGTATGTGTTGGAGTTTTTGTACTGGAAATAAAAGCGGCAATAACTCACAAACACATCTGAAAACTAAAAGGTCCAATAAGCCTTGGTTTGACACCGACTTTTCACTTGCCTGGCACGGCCAGAGTGTTCTCCTGGTATTTTTTAAACACTAGGAGAACAGTCTGGGACCCAGCTCCTCATTGGCCTCTCGAGCCCAAACATAAGTAACTGTGCAATCAGATTCATTTATTTGCGTGACGTTCTTAACGAGCAACATCACTCTTGCGCGTCGAAGTCGTCTTCACAACAACACAGATGGCAAACAGGAGAGCCGAGAATATGTTCCAATCTGCGGTAAATTCAGTTTTAAATGACCATAACACATCAAGTTGCTAAAACCAACAGTCTGTTTCGCGCTATCCATGTTGAATAAACGTCTCCATTCTCCGCTCTCCTCGTATGTTTATTTCCTCGCACTAGTTTCTTGTCGCTTTACCAACATCTCGTCCGCCCGTCGCTGATTGGTCCACTCGGCTGTATGTTTGCTGTGGCTTGCTCGGCCCTGGAAATTTGATCCGCTGAATGGTCGCCGGACTCTATCAGCGGTGAGTCTGGAGTTCCAGGCAAACTTTTCACAACACTCATATAAATTGCACTCAAATATCCAACATTGCTCGGCACGGCGGCAGCTCAACAGCCACAACAAACTATAATATGGCTACTATGCAAGCAGTTTGAAGTTCTTTGATGTCTAAATCTGCAGCTAACTTTTCCTCGCTGGTCACTATTATAAACTATCATAACCTACAAATCTTCATTTTTGAGCTCGAATGAATTTTTAAAAATTTCGCTGTTTTTTGTTTTTGGGCCATGTTAACGCTTCCTCTGTCAACAATCTACTTTACCGTTCCAATTGTGCCGAATCCAATTTGGTAGCAAGCAAGGTGTCAGGTGGTGACCATGTCATTAAAACAAAAAACTTTTCCAACATATATATTTAGTATATTATTTACAAACGCTATTGTTCCGATATGTTTTATTTATTGATACATTTTACCCCCCCCCCCCCCAAAAAAAAAATCTACCAAAACACTTCTTTTTCTCCCCAACACCAGGGGGTGCTGCAGCACCCCAGTGTCTCTATCCATTCTATTTTATATAACTACCATATCATGTATATTTAATACTAGTAGTAATATTTTTAATGTTGGTGCTCAAATTGAAAAAGTAAGCCAATTGTTCGTAATAAAAACAATTTCAATAGTTGTGATGGGTACTCGATTAATAGGGTCTATCAGTCACATTTTTGCCATCCACGATCTACTTGTTAGTGATCGATTGTGTTTGAGTTCCACACGAAAAAATGGCGGAGCGAACGCCAGGAGGCTCTCAAAAGGCCAGCGCAAAGGTGACTCTCTCATTTCTGTCTGCATCCCCTCCGTCACACTGGCGTCGTGTGAGCGAAATTCGTGATAATATGGGCCAAACGACGGCGAAATTGTTAACTCGACGTCACTCCCTGCGTGTACGCCATGGTGCTAACATGCTAACCTTAGCTCGGCTTGTGCGGCCACCCTTGCTATCCTGTCGCGTTAGCTTAGCAACGATAGCCATTCCTACTCTAAAAACTTGCAATCCCGTCCACCGTGGAAAGATCCACGTACTTAAGTATCACCCAGCGATCATTTTAAGTGCATCTCATTAGCGACGTGGAATTGAAAAAACGTTATAAATGCGAAACGCGTTTAAATTGGAGATGCTGTGGCCTAACAACCGGCGAAGCAGGCCCACTGCAATTTGTGCGAATTTGCTGTGAACAAACCGAACTAAAACAGAGATATGTTGTAACTATGACACTTAAATGTGGTGCACTTTTGCACACTATTAAGCACTTTTGCACGTAGTGTGTAATGCGAGCTGACAACATATCAAGCATATAGATGATCATTTCTTGCAAATGTATAATGTAAGTATCGGTATACAATTTTGAATTATTTGAATTTAAACGCAACTGTCATTATCACTCAGATCTTTTAAAGATTGTTCTGTTGATGTATTTAAATTTGACATTAATATTCGTCTGGGCGATCTTAACAGTTTCTTTCGAAACCCTTTTTTTCCCCTCCACATTTTCGTGTTTGCTCATATTTTGTGTGTGTAATTTGTCCTGATTCTGTTGTGACAATGTTTTTCTCTTTGCGTGATTTTCTCGTGAGAAATAATGTATGACTCCTTGTAAAGGGTTCAGTTTGTGACCTTTCGTGTTGAATCCGAGTTTCAGACTTTTATAACTCTTAGATCATTATTTCCTCACCCTATTTTCCAAATATAAACAATCCATCAGCTGTATTCATCGGAAAGAATCATTTAAGCATGGTAAAGAGGCATTTGTAGTTGAAATTTTTGTTAGAAAAAATGGAAAGCATGTGTAGCAGAAGCTTGGAAAAATGGATTTTATGATGTTTATGGATTTGGAAAATTGATTTAGACTGGGCTTTTTGAGCAGGTGCTTTCAAGAGTTTCTTTTTAATTTTGTTTTAGTTAATAGGGATGTCCCCGATCCGATTACGTGATTGTAAATCAGGCCGATCATGCCATTTTTCAATGGATCATAATCTAGTGGGAAGGATTGGGTTTTTAAGGGCTAAAACGAAACAAAATAATAATAATCCAAAAATACTATGGTATTTTCAAAAGAAACGAAAATATATATGTTTTATGAACCACAGCACTGCAGAAAAACAGAAGGAAGTACTGGAAACAATACAGTACTGTAAAGTGTTTTGAGCTTTTGTTCAAATTTTTAAAAATTTACATCAGGACTCTGAATCAGCAGATTCCCAAAATCCACTGACTCGGGACATCTCTAGTCGCTAATGTGACCTATCAACAAATAAAGTGTATGAAGACAATTATGTCTGAATCAGACTGAGTATCGGCTGGGCCGATTTTTGTCGCCGATATTTGGAAATTTGACGTTTATCGGTATCAGCCTTTTTTTTTTTTTTTTCCATTCGACCGGCCGATATGAAAAAATCTATTTAAAACTGGATTATTTCAGCAAGATGCCGCCGCGCCCCTCTCCTGCCTGCAGTCTCCTACACTAGGATTCACGTTGTCGTCTGATTGGTTAAATTGTAATAGTTAATGGAAGTTAGGCATGTGCCGGTTACCGGTTTCAAGGTTTACCGTGGTATGAAAACGTCACGGTTTTAAAACCATTAAAATTTTCCGTCATACCGTAGTACGATACTCGCTATTATACATTTCCCAAAAATGCAGCCAGAAGTGTCTTGGAGCGGCAGCGCTCACCCCTCCCTCTCCGGTTGTTGCTGTATGTATCAGTGGCTCTATTCTGCCAGCGAACCAAAAAGAAACACTCCAAACACAAGGCGTACTTTTCTTGAATTTATGGACGTCTCAAATCATGGTAACTGAAATAAACAAAACGAATACATTTAAAATGTTGTACAATAGTATTCTTACACGTCTGAGTAGCTTCATTAGAACAAACACAGCAGAATGAGAGGAAGTCATATCTGTGAACACCATTAAAAAGTTGGCCAAAAACAAAACACACATTTTCCTTTCAAATTCAAAATACAAACTAACTAAAAACATACAAAGACGAATGTTAGCCTAGTCTTAGCTGCGAGAGCAACTTCGTCGATGTTATAAATCTGACGGCCACTGAGAAACAAGCTTGAATAAAGGAAAAGAAATAATATCAAAGATCGCAAATCGCGACAGATGATCTTGCTCTAAGCACAAATGCACGTTCGCTGGACAAGAAGTGGTCTCACTCCCAATGTTATTTAGATGAAACCTTTACACAACAATATTTAAGTAACTTATACGTTTTTAACTTAGTAACTTGTGACTTCTTTATGTCTTTTTAACACAAAGGCATGACTACAGTTGACACTGTGGCTGAAAATGGTCAAACTTCACTTGAGCTTTGTGCCCCCTCACAAAAAAAAAAAAAGTCGTACAGTAGATATATTTTAATTTTATTTATAAGTGTTTTGCCTTTTTTATAGCAATTATTTTTGTTCTTGCTCTAATCTTGAGCAACCTGGGCTGTGGCTGTGGGTAGTCTATAAGTTCTATTGATTTTAATTTTATTTAAAATATTTGTATTTTTTTTTTTGTTTATTTAATTTAACATTACATTCATGTTCCAATTTGCAAATATGTTCAGAATTTTTGTTTTTTTAATCCCAGAAAAAAGTTCTTTTTTTAACCCGTACATCTCAAAATCACACATTTTGGAGCTAATAATTGCAATACCGTGATACCTGAAACCGCGGTATTTTTCCTCAAGGTTATCGTACCGTCAAAATCTCATACCGGCACATGCCTAATGGAAGTACACTTGTATTGCACCTTTCCATCTTTTTAAGGCCCTCAAAGTGCTTCACAATATATCCTAATCTCCCGACTGATGACACAGCACTAGAAGCAAGGTGGGGTTTAGTATCCTGCTCAAAGATTTTAGATAAGGTCATCAGGGCTTTCTTTTCTATGGAAAAATCAGAGAGCAATTTATTTACCCTGTTATTCAACTTTGTAAGAGATGTTTTTGAGTCTTGGAAATTCAGGCACTTCCGGAGCTATTATTTTCTATTTGTGTGATTTAATAAACATGCTTTAGGCATTTCAACGAAGTTCAGAGTTTGCATCATTAATTTTTTTTCCCACCAATTTTTACACTTTTACTGCAAATGAATATCGGCTCCAAAAATTGGTCATCACCCCCTCTAACTACTAATAATCGGTTTCAGTCCTGAAAAACCCATATCGGTCGATCTCTAGTCTAAATAAACTACTATGTTTTGCATCCACAGGCGCTGCTAGAAAGCAAACTGAAGTCTTTCAGCATTGGCAAAATGGCCAAGAGAACCCTCAGCAAGAAAGAGCAGGATGAAATCAAGAAGAAAGTGAGTCCTTTCTGTTTGTTATAATCTAAGTCTGCAATCTAGTCTGTTTTCTTTGGCGCCGACCCCACAAGGAGCCTCGCCTAGACGTCGGATTACTGGAATCCTCCAGTAATGTAATGCTTAAGAAGGAAAAGGGCGTTTGGCTGGCATTTAAGGGCGTTATTAAAAAAAAATTGCTGTCCATTTTCAGTAAATACATTGTTGCCCTATAGCAATTAGCTAATCAGCGGGGGTCACTGCATTCTTAAATCTGCAGCTAAAGGTACAAATGAATCATATGATTTTAAAAACAAAATTCCTCTATTCAGGAGGATGAACGTGCAGCGGCCGAGATTTACGAGGAGTTCCTTGCTGCGTTTGAAGGCGGCGGCGAGGGGAAGATCAAAGCATTTGTCCGCGGTGGGATCGCAAATGCTACAAAAGGTACTATTATTCCTGGATTTTACATGAGTGCTTAGACCCAGTTCATGTTATTTCAATGTTGTTTTTGTTCTTTATCAGAGGAGGCAGCAACAGACGAGAAAAGGGGTAAACTGTACAAACCCAAGTCACGGTTTGAGTACCAAACTAAAAGCATCCTGCCTTTGGAAACCCCAACTCAATTTGTACCATTAGACAAGCGACACGTGAGTATTGCATTTGAGTTAACAAAAACATACTACTGTCATTTGCATTATTTTTATTTCACATCTGTTTTGCAGTCTATCAAAAAGACCAATGAAAAGGAAAAGAAGAAGAGCAACTTGGAGCTTTTCAAAGAAGAGCTTAAACAGTATGTCAGAATATTAGTGTATATAAGCACCTCGTTTATCCAAATGTTCATAAGCTCATAACATTCTTGATTGCATTTCCTTTAAGAATCCAAGAGGAGAGGGACGAAAGGCACAAAATGAAAGGACGAGTTAGTCGTTTTGAACCACTGGGTGGCACGGAGGGAAGACGTTCATGTAAGTGTCCCTTTAAAAACTCCTCAACTTTTGTTTTTGCAACAACTATAATAATAAAAACAAGGGCTATTTTGGCTGGAAGTCATTTGCGCCAGCTTAAAGGCGGGTTTGACTAAAAGCAAAATTTACACTGCCTCTCTGCTTCTTTTAGCGGATGGGTTTTCGCGAAGAAACCGTCCATCCAGTGGTAATTTTGACTTTGAATACAGTGGCAGTGAATATATTTTACCGAATGTGTTTTTTTTCTAAGAACACATGTCCATTCTTCGAACAGCAGTTAGAAATTGCCTTCCCCTTTTGTGTGTGTGCAGTTTTAGACGACTGCGCGCCAGGTTCGCACGACGTTGGCGACCCCTCCACCACTAACTTGTATCTGGGAAACATCAATCCGCAGGTATATTCACTGGCACCTCATTTGGCAGCAAATCAATTGTCCGTAGGTGTGAATGTGAGCATGAATGGTTGTATGTTCCTCTAAATAACTTTTTTGGTCAGTTAAGATGCGTCACACATGCGATGTCCTGGTTTCTGTTAGATGAACGAGGAGATGTTGTGTCAAGAGTTTGGCCGCTACGGACCTTTGGCCAGCGTGAAGATCATGTGGCCCAGGACGGACGAGGAGAGGGCACGGGAGAGGAACTGTGGCTTTGTGGCCTTTATGAACAGGAGGGATGCCGAGCGGGCTCTTAAAAACCTTAACGGTATTTTGGCTTTTTTGCTTCTGATGCTTTCCTTCTGTCATGCACGGAAAATGCTTGATTGGCTATGCAGGGTTCATACGGTTCCTTGTAATCCTTGAAAATGCCTTAATTTTACTGTCGTGTTTTCAAGGTTTGAAAAATGCTCCTTGAAAATGCTTGGACGTGTTAAGGCTGATTTATGTTTCTGCGTTGCGTTGACCGCAGACCTACGCCGTTAGCGCAGACCCGGTTTACGACCCTACGCCTTAGCCTGACGTGCGCCTCCCAAAAAATCCTGACTACGCGTCACCAACGTGTCGTGACGTGAACCTCAGAGGACTGTGTTTGGTCTGCCCTGAACGTTGTTTACAGTTCAGCACAACAACACTGCCTTTTTCAAACATTGGCAAACGTCTTCTGTGTCGCAGGCGCTTCAATATTTTTATTACTAACATTTGTTGTTCAACATTGATTAGCTGCAGCTGCAAATACACATGTTCCATCTCCATTGCTATTGTTATCTATGACCATAGAAGAACTAAAGGAATTCGACAAGTCCCCCAAAACCGTACAAAGACAAATCCGCGTCCCTCTAGTGGCTTGGCGGTGAATTACAGAGCAACATTTTCAGCACCCTAAATAAATGAAAATAGAATAACTTTGCTTCATCGCTGCTACAGGCTTGTTCTGAAGTTTTTTTTTACCTTGATGTCACATCGTCGCTCCCAAGAGTACAAGCATTTCATTCCATGCGTTAGTAGTTTGGAGTTAAATCAACGGAACATTAAACAAATAGTGGTATTTAAATGTGTACATGTGCATTTCCTATGGTTTCGTACAATACTGTTATCGCATGACCAGTTCCTCTTTGGTCTTTTTTTTTTTTTTTCGCGACTTCCACACCCCTCTGCCAGTCGGCGTTTTATCCAGCTGTGAGCCACTTAGCTTGGCTTCGTTGTTGCTAGGACTAGGCCTACTCACTTCACTCTCAATCGACTACCCTTGTTACACAATAAAACGGCCACTTATCTTACTTTGAGGTGTAGGAGAGATTGTAATAGGCTAACAGCCTAGCTTTACTAGTTTCTGCAAGAACAGAATATGTTTTTGTTGTTGCTGTTGTGAACTACAGGCCCACACAAACGTCCATTTGGGATATCATTTACCTTAGCAATAGCCATGTTTCGAGTGTCCCAAACTTCAAGAAAGCGCATTTATTAACTTTAATTTATTTACTCCCAGCCATTTTCACCGGAGCAAGGCCCTTTGCTCTCGACCATTTTACTGGATTTTGAGTTTTTTTGCAAGGCCCACAGGAAAAAACTGTTCTATTGCTATATAGACATGGAACCCACCAAAAGAAAGATTACTCTCTTCTTTCAGCAGAAAAAAAAGTTAGTTGAAATCTTTTTCCATTCTTTAGAACTCAGCATTAGAAAATAGCTTCATTTGAGCAATTTTCCAATTTCTGATGAAAAAACAGAGAAATTGAGCTTTTTGTAAAAGCGTACATTTCGAACATAACTTTGACTTTAACACAGCCATTTTTCGCTTTTGTGACAACCCAAGCATCTGAATAATGTTTTCGTTTTACAAAATAACAAATAACAAGACAAATAGAGGTTTTGATTGCAAAGTAACAATTTATTTACACATAACTACTGAACTGTTGGAACTATTTGCGCACATAACAACAGGGAAGGCTCTCTGCTGCTCCTGGTTGAATGAGGTGGCTCCCAGTAATCTGATGAGTCCGGATCAAGATCGTTCTCACTTTTTTCATCATCTTGCTCAGGAGTAACGCAACGTGAGCTCCGCAGAGCGCATGTGGAACCTGACGCTGTTGTGGCAGTTACTGTCTCTCATCAAGATATAAATAAATAAATACGTATAAATATGTTTTTGGGACACTGAAACAATTAAAAATAGAACATATTTATACGTTTTTGGGAGCAAATGAGTTAAGGTTTCCTCGGCCGTGATGTGTGTGTCTCCGTCCACTGAACAGCATGCTATCACTACGTCAGCACCTCAGCGATAAGGCGTATTAGTGGGAACCTCTGTGTACCTCAAGATATGATAGGATTTGGGATACAAGGCTCACAATAACGATTATTTCACGATATGGTGATTCACCGATTTTCGATACATTGGTAAGGAAATTTTTCTACATTATTCGACAATACAACTAATGAAACTGAATTGGGTTGATCACAAGTAGACGTCCAATTCCTTTGAAGTGGGTGGGATGCAACAACTCGGCAACCCTCCCACTTCAAACGAATTGGACGTCTTTGGCGGTCGATGGCAATGAATGAGTTTAAATTTGGGGCATTCCAGGTCATTTGCTGTTGATTTTCAGTCACTTTCTGTTGATTTGGGTCATTTTTAGTCATTTTGATGTCGATTTTGGGTTACAGAACAAGAAGTGACATTTAAATGCCCTAAAATGATCAGAATAAGTTACACCTTTTTAAAACGATATATCGATTCTTGTCAGGAGAATATTGATAATCTTTTAGGATACAAAGTATCACAATATACATTATCACCATTTCGATACTTTGTTACAACCCTAAAATGGAGCATTCAGAGTTCGCCACAAAACGCTCGCTGCCGTCAGGAACTCGCCTTTCCAAGGCGTTTTAGGATTGGCATTTTTTAAACTAAATTTCTCAAGCCTTTGGGGTCGTACAACATTTTGTAAGACGTTTGCATACTTGTGAGAAGGCACCATGAAAACAATAAAAGATTGGGATAACGTTTAAAAGATACTGGAAAATTTGTCTTGAAGGTCCTTAAAAAGCGCTTGAATTTGGCCCTTAAAAAGGTGTACGAATTCAATTTGAGTGATTTTTACCTACAGGAAAGATGATCATGAACTTTGAAATGAAACTGGGATGGGGTAAAGGCGTGCCTATTCCACCCCATCCCATCTACATCCCTCCGTCCATGATGGAGCACACTCTCCCGCCGCCTCCCTCTGGCCTTCCCTTCAACGCACAGCCCCGCGAGAGGCTCAAGAACCCCAATGCCCCACTGGTCCCACCACCCAAAAACAAGGAGGATTTTGAGAAGGTAACTCAGAATGACAGCTTTTTAAAAAAAAAATTTTTTTATTTTACACCTCTGTTTTGATAAATGTTAGACGTTATCACGAGTGAAAGGTAGCTCCTGTTAGCGATTGTTGCTTTGAATTAGTTTACACTGAATGTTTTGGATAGAGGTGTTGCCTAGGTTAGTGTCTCTTGTCAAATGCATTTTTGATATTTCACTTGTTGCCTTTTTAACAATACTCACGTTCTATGTTTATTATCTGATGTGACTTCATATACAGACTCTGTCGCAAGCCATAGTCAAAGTGGTTATCCCAACAGAAAGGTACATGTTTTTTTCCTTTTTTCCCCCCCTAAATTGGTGTACAGTCTCAGTAAACAAAACAACATCCCATAATGAAGCTAGATCATTTGATCACTGCATGCTACAGGGGGCTGGACAGCGTATGTGAGCAATGGTTCTGGTCATTATCTCTTCACACATGCACACACATACACGTACATGTTTTTTATCATTCAAACTTATACGTGGAACCTCCAAAGTGGAACGCTCCAAATTTGAATGTTAACCAGACATTTCTGCGAAAATTGAATATGATGAATCATATCAATGGCATACTAAAAGCAAATTAATGGAAAACTTAATTGCTAATGACTAAAATGGAAAGGGGCTGAAGTTGGCCCCTCAAAAATTTTTGCTGATCATTATATTAATTCAGGTCGTCCCCGTTACGATGTACTCGACTTAGGCAATTTCGACTTTACGACGCAGGAGTCACGGTCGCCGTTTTGTCTCCAGTCTTTTTAAAGCTGCATTACTGCTCACAAAACTGACTCTAGACAAGCTGGCAACAGAACATAAAACACATACAGGTAGTCCCCGGGTTACGATGTATTTGACTTACACGATTTTGACTTAATGATGCCGAAGTCTCGTCTGCCATTTAGTCTCCAGTCGTTAATTTTATTCATTTTTTTGGTGTTCAAACTTTCATCTAGTCTGATCAATATATAAATTTAGTAGATTAAATTTGCCTAATTTGACGAACAAAAGTCCACCATCTTAAATGCTACGAATGCTGACCTATTTACTGTACAATTCTCATAGCAAATCGCTCACACATAACTCCACATGTTGTAACTCTAAACTTAATTACAAATGCATACACAAACATATATTAGCTAAAACAACTTACAGCCTGATGTGGGCCAAACCAGAGCGCAGCTATCCTTTATCCATGTCAGTCATCTGAGTCTGCATACAAGGTGACAGTCCAGCCAGACCCAACACTGCCACCAGGGGCCGTGTATCCTCCATCATTGAACAAAATACAATACTTTTTTACTTTTGGATAGTTATTTTGAGATTTAGGGGTAATTAATGGGTTAGTTCCGACTTAAGCGGAAATTCGGGTTCTGTCGCCAGCGTAGGAACGGAACCTGTTCTTAACCCGGGGACTATCTGTAATTTTATTTTAGTTTTGAATTTGGGTGGAAAAGGTCGAATCTATAGGACTACTAATCATGTCTCATAGACTTTTTTTTTTTTGAAGACAATCTTTACAATTGTACTTTGGATACCCCGATACTGTGAGTAATCGCAAAAAGCACCGACTTAATAATGCAAATACATTGTGCCGTGACAATAATTTTATAATAGCTATTCTTCACAAAACAAAAACACAAAAAAATGTCTTACAGTAATCCCTCGTTACTTAGCGGCTCAACCTTCGCACCCGCAGTGCATCACGGAAAAATATTCATCATTTCCGCGTGCCAGAAAATATGGCACGCGGAAGGCAGAGAGAGCCCGCACGACTCAAAATCACTCTTTCTGATTCGTTGGCCAGCATCCACCCCTATGAGATCCTTCTCGACTAGGGAGTCTCGCATGCTGATTGGTCGAGACATTTCGCCCAGCTTCTCACCTATACAGAGGCACTTTTTCCCTCCTGACAACATTGACAGATTATGCCCTATTTGTATAAAAAGATGAAATCAATCATCTTTGACTCTTTACAAAACAAAAACTGTGGTTTCACCCATAAGAGATTGGCGTTATGAAATTGACTGAGTTCACCTTTGAAGGTTCCTCTATATACCTCTGGCACGTTAGTTCAGAACTCGTTCGTATCATGTTGCATTTGTCGCCGCAACACATGTAATCTTA
Source organism: Corythoichthys intestinalis (assembly GCF_030265065.1). Classification (NCBI taxonomy): domain Eukaryota; kingdom Metazoa; phylum Chordata; class Actinopteri; order Syngnathiformes; family Syngnathidae; genus Corythoichthys; species Corythoichthys intestinalis. The sequence continues at coordinate 21,745,350 of NC_080414.1, read as the reverse complement.
GCCGTTCATAGGCGCCGTATGACCATTGCTCACCTTTGCGATCCTCCCTTGGTGGCCTCTGTCACGCCCTTGGGCCCTGAACTCAATCCGGCCCCACTGCCAAATCCAAACAAGCCACTATGACTTAGACTAGTCATGACCTTTGACAATGGCCTTGGTGAGCAGCACACGTTGAACTGTCTGCGGCAGCGCGGGACCCGAAAAAGGCGTCATGGGATGGATTGGGAAAGTATACGGGATTGTACCCCGCCATTGGTACGATCGGCTCCAATACCAAGTAATTGTGATTTGTGTTGACATCATGACGTAATGAATCAATTCGTCCAATTTGGCCACCATCTACCAACAAATGACCGCCAGTGATCCACTCGGCTTTAATTGATGCTCCCTTACACACGACATACATACAAAGTCAGCAGAGCAGAGTGACACACTGAGAGATGTGGATCATTTTTTTGTCCACAAACTGTCCCTGTCAGTGTGTCACATTCCCGAGTGTCTATGAAAGAGTCTGAGCAGTGCATTAATATTATTCAAATCAACTGCACATAAGCAATGCAGACACCAAGGGATACATTAAATTAAACACAAATATGATTAGTCATTTACACTAAAGTATGAGAAGAAATAGCCTGCTTGGAATTTATGCTTGGTCACATGACAATTTGAATGTTGCCTCTCTGCTTAGACATTTTTTAACATTAGCATTTAGCATTTTCTCACATAAAATATGGTAGTCATGATTATATAATTCAATTGCTAAAAAATGTGTTATTCGGAAACTCGTCTATTCGTCACTAATAGTTTGACGAGCAACCTCCGTTGAGGTCAAATTCAAAATAAAAATGTTTACCTTCATAATGCGTGAGTTATGGAGCCCCTTAATGGACATCAACAGAAATGAAATAAATTTAAGCAATCTAGTGCCCACTAAATATTTGCATTATAAAGCAGTTAAGCTAGCGTTTTTTTGCTATGCAAGTTAGCCAATTGTTCTAAACTTTAGCACCATATAGCATTAAAGCTAACGGACTTTTGATATCCAAGTTAGCCAATTTTTGTAAACATTAGCATTATATAGCATTTAAGTCAACTGACTTTTGCTATGCAAGTTGGCCAATTGTTGTAAACGTTATCATTATGTAGCATTTAGGCTAATGGACTTTTGCTGTGCAAGTTAGCCAGTTTTGTAAAGGTTAGCATTTTATAGCATTTAAGATTGTGGACTTTTGCTATGAAAGTTAGCCAATTGTTACGTTGTCGTGACTGGCTAACTTTCATAGCAAAAGTCCGCTGGCTTAAATGCTATATAATGCAAATTTTTACCAGATAGTTTCTGGCGCGCACCAGATTATTTTATTTCTGCCGATGTACCTTTGGGGCTCTGTACTAGAGTAGTTCATTTAAAGTTCGTTACTTTTATATTTTCGTTTGAGAGGCAATTGTTCATTTTAAACCACCTAGCATAAATAGAAATGTTGTTTAGTTTAGCCATGTGTACTTCCCAGCCGGTCTGAATCTGTTCGCTTTAACTGTGTCTTTCTTGTAGGAATTTGCTCTCTCTAATCCACCGAATGATCGAGTTTGTGGTGCGTGAAGGCCCCATGTTTGAAGCTATGATAATGAACAGGGAAATAAACAACCCCATGTACAGGTCAGTTAGCTTGCTCCCCATCCAACAGACTTGTAAAGCATCCTCTCTGCTGTTATGACATTTTCATTTTTCTTCTCTCCTGAAGGTTTCTGTTTGAGAACCAGAGTCCAGCGCATGTTTACTATAGGTGGAAGCTCTACACAATACTGCAGGTTAGTTTTTTAACACAGTGCAGAGTAGAATTTTGTTTGACTATACTATGTTAACCTATATCAAGGATCTCGTGGTGGTCTCCAGTCATTGTTTTGATATTGTCATATCTGATTTTTCTAGGGTGAAGCACCAGTTAAATGGCGGACAGACGACTTTCGAATGTTTAAAAACGGGTCGCTTTGGCGCCCGCCGCCACTCAATCCATACCTCCACGGTCCGTACGATGACGGTGATGATGAGGAGGAAGATGAGGACTCGCTCAAGAAAGGCAGCTTAAAAGAAGAGTAAGACATGATGTGATAATAGAGTACTAGTAGCTGTGTGTTTGAAAAGCTATGATTTCCTGACAAAATTTGAAATTCGTCTTTGTGTCGAAGTGAACGAGACAAGCTAGAGGAGATGCTCCGCGGCTTGACGCCAAGGAGGGGCGACGTCGCTGAGGCCATGTTGTTTTGTCTCACTCACGCCGAGGCTGCCGAGGAAATCGTGGAATGTGTCACGGAATCTCTTTCAATCCTCAAGACCCCTCTCCCCAAGAAGGTAAACACAACGTATTCTCATCATAATTATCTTAAACATCCTCTCAGTCGTGTCACACAAACACTTTTGTCATTCTTTCAGATTGCACGGTTATATCTCGTGTCAGACGTACTATACAACTCCTCTGCCAAAGTAGCCAATGCTTCCTACTACAGAAAATAGTGAGTATTCAGCAAAATGTTCTTATTTTATAATGATAGCAGATCATTTTACCTCAAATTGCTAAAATCTGCCTCCATAGGGGTGTTTCCATTTTTTGTGCAAATGCCCCTATACTTTATTAAACTGCGACATTTCCACCTTTCGCTTACAGTTTTGAAGTAAAACTCGGCCAGATTTTTGCAGACCTTAACGCCACGTACAAAACCATCCAAGGTCACCTTCAGAGTGAAAATTTTAAGGTATGCGCAGGGATACGCAAGCAAAACACTTCTATAAATTCAGACTGTTTTTCTGTGACTGAGCCGACTTGCCTCCATGGTTACAGCAACGTGTGATGTCCTGCTTCCGAGCGTGGGAGGACTGGGCCGTGTATCCTGACCCCTTCCTAATCAGATTGCAGAACATATTTCTAGGTCTCGTGAACCTGGCACCCGAAAAGGAACCTGTAGGAGTACCTGTAGAGGTAAATTAAATATATAGAGAGGGCAGTCCATTTAAATATGAAAGTTTTTCTTCACATCATATCACTACCCTGCAAATTTGAGTTGAAAGCCCAATCTTTTGTATTGCAAAATTAATTTTCTCACCTCCTTAACCCTCAAATTTAATTTATTCTATTTTATATTGCAAACATATTCTGCAAGTTTGATAATAATCCCTTCATCTGCGCTTGAGTTCTCTTGAACATCAAGCATACAGACAGATTGAACCGAATGCATATCCTCTGCCTTATGTGGGTTTCACCTAGTGGTGAATGTAAAGATAAAAATTAGATTAATAAATGCATCATGCCAATCTAACACTTGACTATTTGTGCAGCCCGAGCCAACGGAGGACATCGACGGCGCGCCAATAGGGGAGTACGTAGACGGCTCGCCGATCGAAGACATGGATGGGTTGCCAATTGACGGGGGGCCCATCGATGGGAACGTAATCGACGGAGCCCCCCTGGACGACCTGGACGGCGTTCCCATTAGGACCATGGAGGAGGATATCGACGGGGTACCTTGTAAGTGGTGGAAAACGCCAAATGAACTTTCAGTTAAACTTTTGCTTCAGTGACTATTTTCAAAACAATTTCTGACACGCAATTTGTCCTCCATTTTCAAGTCGACCAATCAAAGGAGGTCACTTTCAAGGTGGCGCCTTCAAAATGGGAAGCGGTGGACGAGTCTGAGCTGGAGTCTCAAGGTTAGACCCGTCAAACCTCTTCATTTTTAAATGTAGTAATTTCTGTTTTAACACATTGTCGTTTGTCTGGCCTTCAGCTGTAACCACCTCAAAATGGGAAGCATTTGATCAACCCGAAGAGCCAAAAAGGTAAGGGGGGGTTTATTACCTCAGCAGTCAGACAACAGTCGCTTGTACTGCAATTTAACAGGCTTGTGCATGCTCGAAGGTATGCGGAGAACAGTGATGACGAGAAGAGCCCCCGTTCGGCGACTGCCACTCCAAGTTATTCTAATCCCATCAGGGATGACGCGGACCTGAAGGCCAAACTGTCCGAAATGAACGAGGAGAAGCGAACCAAGCTACGAGAGATCGAGGTGAGACACTAGAAAACAGTTGTAGAGGCACAATAATTGTTTTTTGAAGTGTAAAATTAAATGAAATTTCCCCAAATATACCTTTTTGGACTGTAACAATGTGACAACATTCCCATCCAGGTGAAAGTCATGAAGTTCCAAGACGAGCTGGAATCGGGAAAAAGGCCCAAGAAGCCTGGGCAGAGCTTTCAGGAGCAGGTGGAACATTATAGAGACAAACTATTGCAGAAGGTAGGTTTAAAGGGGAAGTTTAGAATTTTTGACATGAGGTTTAATTTTCAAATTAGCGGGGGTTAATTAGTCGGTAGGCATGTGCCGGTTACCAGTTTCACGGTTTACCGTGGTGTGAAAACGTCGCGGTTTCAAAACCACTAAAATCTTCCGTCAGACCATAGTACGGTATTCGCTGTGAAAGTGACTCTATCGGCTAGACAGCAGGCGAAGACAAAAACAAATACTCCAAACATTAGGCGTACTTTTCTTCAATTTATTGAGCTCTCAAATCAAGGTAAGTGGAATATACAAAATTAATACATTTAAAACGTAATTGTATTTTTCCATGTGTGAGTAGCTTCAACAGATTAGCTTCATGAAAAAGTTCGCCAAAAACAAAACACACATTTTCCTTTCGAATTCAATATACAAACTAACTAAAAGCTTACAAAGACGAGTGTGAGCCTAGGTTTAGCTGGGAGTGCAACTTCGTCGAGTGTTACAGCCGCAGAGTGAGAAAACAAGCTTGATTCGCTTGAATGAAGGGGAAAAGGGAATAGCATCAAAGATCGCTAATTGCGAAAGATGCTCTTGCCCTAGGCACAAATCCACATTCGCTGGATCATGGAGAGGTCTCACTCTGTTTTTTTTTTCTGTTTTTTTTTTTTTTTTTTTTTTTTTTTTTTTTTTTTTTTTTGATGAAACCTTTTCACAACAATATTTACACTTTAACTTATAGATTTTTAACTAACTTATTAACTTATGAATTCTTTGTTTTTTAACACATAGGCATGACATCATGTAGACTAGAGCTGACACAGTGGCTGAAAATGGCGAAATTTCACTTAAGCTTTTCCACCCTCAAAAAAACGTCATGCAGTAGAATTGAAAAAAAAATTTTTATTCAGAAGTGTTTTTACTTTTTTATAGAAATTATTTTGTTGTTGCGCTAATCTTGAGCAACTTGAGCTGTGGCTGTGGGTATAGTCTACAAGTTATATTTATTTTAATTTTATTTAAAATATTTGTTTTTTTTATTGATAATTTATTTTAACAATATATTCATGTTCCAATTTGCAACTATGTTCTGAAAAAAAAAAAAAATCCTGTTCAACGGAAAAAATATATATTTTTTAACCCATACTTCTCAAAATAACACATTTTGGAGCTATAATTGCAATACCGTGAAACCGCGGTATTTTTGCCCACGGTTATCGTACCTTCAAAATCTCATACCGGCACATGCATATTAGTCAGTGGAGTTGGTTTCAACAAATTACGTGCACTTTGTTATTTGTTAGTTGCAGGGCCGCTGAGTTGCTCAGCAATCCCGGGTCATTGGTGCTTGCTTGCATGCCAATAAAAAACTAGATCTAACATAGTCGGATAAACGGTACAGGGCGTCAGGGTGATTTATTTGGAGGAGGAGGAGGGCTCCCTTTTATTCCCACCCAAAAAAATCACAGGTGAAAAAAACGATGTATTGTCACCCCACCCTGCTTGCATAGACAGCTTGTTCCCCGCAGAGCTGCTAGATTACAAATGTTCCTGTTCATACTAAAATTCTTGACATGCAATGCTAAGTTTTAATAACATGATCCTGAAAACATAGCCAACACTATTGACTGCATGGGTCATCGGTGAGATTCTTATGCATGCATATGTTGTTTTTTTTTATTGGCATGCTAGCCTAGCCACTCCAGAGCCCTGCAACTAGCAAATAACCAACAAACTGATCGACTAATTTAATCCCCGCTAACCTTAAAATTAAGACGTATGTCAAAAATTCTGAACTTCCCCTTTACGATTGAGATACTTTGAATCGGTTCAGAAAATGCAAGTAGATACACCACAAAACATGATGGTCAACTTTTTAAATATATTTGTCGCATTGCGGCAGGAGAAAGAAAAGGAGAAATTGGAGCGGGAGAAAGAGCGAGAGAAGAAGGACAAGGAGAAATCGGATGCAAGGCTAAAAGACTTGAAGAAGGAAAAGGAAGACACGCCGACCAGGAAAGACAAGTGAGTCAAACAAGCACTTGGTGTGCCCCCCTCTCGAAGCAATCGTTCACTCATTTTCTGTCTCGACAGGTACTCTTCCCCGGCTGCGGAAAGGAAGCGGCGACACAGCAACTCTCCCAGCCCCACCCGTGGCAGTGGCAGCAGTAGCAGACGGGGCCGCTCACCGTCCCCTCGCTCAGAGAGGTCCGAGCGCTCATTCTCAAAGGACACGTCGTCGCGCTCATCCCACAAGGACTCGCCCCGATCCGTGGTCAAAAAGACTTCAAAAAGGTAACACACAAAATGGACGCTGTGTGGAAGGATGGTGATGCTTATCAGTCAATGACAATTAAAAAAAGTAATGCAGGTGATGCATGTTTTTAAGATGTTTTATGTTATATTGGTGTGTAATTTTATATCATTAATTTGAACTTTTTGCTCTCCTAGATCGCCGTCATCACCTCGCACACCCAAGCGGTCACGACGGTCGCGCTCCCGTACTCCCAAAAAGTCGTCCAAGAAATCCCGTTCCAAGTCTAGGTCCCCGCATAGCCGGTCTCACAAAAAATCCAAAAAGAGCAAACACTGACGCCGAAGACTACCTTTGAAAGCACCACCAACGCCGCCACGTCACATTGTAGTGTAACGGAGCTGATGGGGCTGTTGTAATATAAAGACAATGAAGTGTGCATGGGCAGGCTGGGGTCTCATTGCTGTTTTATATTGTACAAAAATGTGCTTGTTTGTGTGTCCCCTTAAACACCTCCCAGTGGAATTGATAGAGTGATGACAATAGTCTGCCTTTCATTCATGCTGTCATTTTCTGTTTTTGTAGTCCTCATTGAAAATAATTCCTAATAAAAGTTTCATTTCTAATCTGCTCAACGTGTTATTTCTCCTTTAATAGGCCATGCTTTAATGTACAGGTGCATCATAAGAAAATGAGTTTACTATGATTAAAGCATGTATTTTAACCATGTTTTATTATTCCAAATACAACCCACAAGATGTAGCTTCAAAAATGACATTGTTGTGGATTATGATGAAAAACTCCAGCAGCATAAAGTTACCACTTGTCAGCCATTTTTGTCAGTGACCTTCGATAAATACAGTCAATGGATCGTGTACTTTGAAACCGTCAAGATTTCGGCGATTCCAGGGTTTTAGTAGAGAAACTCATTCACTGCAGTAGAGCCAGCTACTGCTTTAAGATGGCCACTGTTTACTTACGCTATAGACTCAAGACTTTTTAGCATCTAGTTCTATATATGTGATATCTATGGGGAGAATTGCCACCAGAATAAATGACAAGAAATGAGTTGGCTGTTTACGGCGTCCATAAATATTATTGCATTATTTATGTGTAACCATCGTTTAAAACTAAGCATCTAGTGTTCACTTGCAAAAATGAGAGATGGATTGTGTCCATTCCGCACCTGTTGGGGAAGCAAACAGCTGACATACTCACTTTTGAAAGGGCGATAATTAAGGTTGCCATCTCGTCTTCAACTGCTGGGTATTGTATATTTTTTATGCCTTAAAATAAAAAATCATATCGTATCCTACCAAATTCACTTTATAGCTTTTCAATACAAGCACGTACACCGATTTTTGTATTAAATTAGTTGCAGGTAATGAGCGGTTTGCTTCTAATTGCTGATTAGCCTAGCATGCTAACATAATAAACTACAGATGGTAGTCTTTGGCCAGCATACAACACAAAAGTGATTTTAATTTGTTTAAAAAGAATGTTACGTTGCAAATATTTTTCTGTTTAATTTTAATTTAGCATTGGGCCAATGTGTGAAATGTGTGTTTAAAAATATACGTTTTTAAACTGTTACTCTTTAATAAAAGTTTGTGTGAAAATAAGACTTCAACGAAGTAGAAAACCACATTTATTTAAAAAAAAAAAAAAAAAAAAAAAAAGTATGTTCACACATACTATAAATGTTTGCCTTGAGTACCTGAATCTACAAATGTTTTGCCTTGGTATATTGTTATATTGTTTTATAAAGTATTATGTGCGAGCATTGTTAGGGCCCCATTCGTTCCCTGTCCAAACACTACAAAAGTAAGCAAACGTTGCCCAATTCAAACAAAGGAAATCGACAGAATTTTCCAATCAAAGCATAGGAATCAAAAGCAGTACCATTGTATAAATCTGGCTAATCAATTAATGATTCATCAGCGTAGACCCGTTTGGTGGAAATCCATCACAAACCCAAAACCTTTGTATTTTATTTATATCAGTTTGTTTATCCGTTCACACACAATAAGAAAATAGATTGGTCGTACACACACTCACACACGCCTGTCTTGTCATTTTGCATTAGTATCACATGTAGAAAAAAAAAAGAAAAGAAAAAAGTGCAAACTTCTCGACACTAAATGGCACGATAGCAAAAGTAAAAAAGTAAAATAAAATTTGCATAAAAAGGTATTCATTTGATTCGTTGAGAACCAATAATATTGATCAGAGTGCGATCATCTGTTGAAAATCTAGCATAGAAGGACCATGCTCCAAAGACAAAAAAAAAAAAAAAAAAAAAAAAAAAATCTGTAAATAAAATAAATAATTTGAAGGCGTATGTAATTTTACAAGAGTGAAGTCCTATTTTTAATGGGAGAAATTGTAATTGTTTTTCCCCATTAAATTTCTTTTTGTAACAATCCTCCTGAAAAAAAGGAATCAATTTTGGTATTGTTGACTTATAGATACTGTTGCTCTTTAATCTCTAATAACATCACTACTTAAAATTTATGGTATTATTTTTCACTGTGGTAACAGTAAAATAAATGAAAAAATACCACAAATCAAATAAAGCCATCATTTTGTAGCGTTTGCTGTGACTAATGTGGGCTGTGCAGGTTTAGTGTGCACATAAAAACTGTAGAAAAGTTGAAGAGCAGTAGAGGTGTAGTGTTTAAAAAAAAAAGGCCCCTGTAAACATGCCGTGGAAAAAAAAAATTAACCAGAAAAAAATGGACATTCAAAGCCTATATTGTAAAACCCCCGCAACAATAATGTGTAAATCCATTCACACATTGTTCTTGGAAATATATATGTATCATTCTCTGCCGTTGCCATTAATGACGCAGTCAAGGCAGCTACATAGTCCTTCTGTGGCGTCTCCTTCCTCAGTTGCTCAGAATAACGAGTCCCTTCTCCGGATTCGGGATGATCCCGGCGACGATGTCCCTCACTGGCTGGATATTTGGCCCTCAGCACTGCTCAGACACGATGAAGCCCTCCTTCTCGTGGCCCGCCGGCTCCACCTCTGCGTAAGACGGGTGACCCGATCCGCGGCGAAACTTCATGGCCGGCCATCTGCTCGGCCGTCTCTGAGGACACATGGTGAGGCACGTTGAAACACTACTGATACTACTTAACTATACTCTTATGTTTTGCTTTGCAGTCCTACGTAACGTCCAACAGTGGCATATGGCTCACCTCGATCAGGAATAAACTGGCAGCTGACGTCGGGTGATGGTAGATGTAGACCGTAATCATTACGCCCGCCACCATGATGAGCATCACGAGCAGAACGCCTAGGATCAAACCCGTGTGTAGAGGATGCGCGCCCGTCGTCCGGTCCGCCGCGCTGTCTGCCGGCATCACTACAAACATAAATGAGGATTCATTACAACCTTAATGCAGGTCAGTGCATATTATTTGCTTTATACAAATACTGCTATTAGTATTGCACTAGATTGCAGTGTTACTAATGTAAAAAAACAACACAAAAAACAAAGCAGTATTAAGTATAGGATAACTAAGCATATGTATTTTTTGTGCTAAAATAAAATATTACGTGAAACCAGTCGAATACAATCCTATACATTATGCAAATTATTTTCCTGCAGATGTGAAATAATGTATGAAACGGTCCCATTAAGTATTTTTAATTTTAAAATAAAATCTGAAATTGTCCCAGTATGCATATATTGTAGAACCATTATGTAGTAAATGATAATGTATTTTAAATTTGTTGTATGCAAAACATTAAATAATTGAATTGCTAAATCAATACAAATGTCATTATAAATAGCTGTATATCATGATTTTGGAATATATTTCAAAATGTTGTAAATTAACAGATTATTTAAAAAATATATATTGTATTTAAATTATTTAATAAATTGGCTATAAAGTATGTTATTTTTTAAAACGTTAGAAAAAAGATATAGTGTCTGTATTACAAGTAAACATTTAAGACGTTTTAAATACTATTTAAAAATATAACAAAAATATTTCTGTGCTCTGCTGTTCCTTTGTCAACCAGCTGGGGGCACTCAGCATCCAGCCTAACTGTACTTGTATTTGAAGGACCAAATGAGATGTCAGCAAGTGTGCAAGAGCTGTGATCACTTGATAAATAGATATGAAAATTAACTGAGCTCATTTAAAAAGCGCAATTTCCAACGTGTGAATCGAAAAGTTGCAATGCCCGAAATGTCTTCTTTGGGATACTTTCTTTTATAAGGTCACAAAGGATGTCTGGCTTAAAACAAACAGGCTCTCTTTAGTTATTCATGAACTGCAGCGCTTCAGCACGTATAAGCAAGAATTAATGTCGAGTCAAGTCAAGGTGAACGCTATACGGTTCACACAGGAGGAGGAGGAAGAAGAGGTGGTGGTCCTCTGAATGCTGACAAAGATCACTGAAAAAAAGGCAACGCTAATACATTTATTCTGCTGTCAGCCTCTCACAATGTCCCGAATTTTTAAACATCCTCATTGAAACAGCATTACTTGAATACATGTGACTTTCTATGTGCTATAAGATTTCTGCCTAGCAATAAGCAGAAACTGTGTGTTCCTTCCGACCTGGGTATTATTCCAAAACACCGGAGTATTTTCTTGACTATGAAGGTTTTTTTCCCTAATATATATGGTTCGTAATTCACCGACAAGTTCCACAAAATAACATCTGGACAATACAATCTGTAGTTTAGAATCTTGAGGATCCCCCCCAAAAAAACACTGTAAGCACGCACATCACCGCAAAACAAGGCAATTGTTTCGGAAGCGAACAGTATGGAACGTTTCCACGCTTTTTTCCCTGACACTTTCTCCTCCTGTTGTGCTTTTAATTAGCAGCCACATCCACTGATCTCGCCATTCAATCAGCATCTCCCTGTTTCATTGATTTCCTGCATGCATAACAATCAAACCTGCACAACAGGCTTTTTAAATTGCATTTCACATTGTGGGAAATTTAAAAGCCCACTGCTATGCAGAAGGCTGTTAGCGGCCTGCCAAGGCTGATGGGATTTAACTATTGAAGCAGCTGTACATGTTAAACCTGCTGGAGGTACATGCAGCACTCTGCTTCTAATAAACGAGTAGATTTATAGTGGTTCCTCCATTTGAGAGAATTTGACATCCGCCAAGACTAATGCGAAATGATGCGAAATGTATCCTCTCTTCATTTTTACAGATCAACATGTTGGCATGGAAAAAGTGATGCTCTGTGAATAATTTGTGAATGCATACTATTTCCTGAGACTCAGATACACAAGATTCATCCATTACATTTGTGCTTGTAAAGCCTCAGAGATGTCCTCTTTGAATTTACACAGATTAATTTCGGCCTTATGCGAGTCTCCGGTGGCCTTGGGCCTGAAGACACTGTAAATGCTGGCGGACTAAAATGAATCCAATAAAAGCCGTGCACTGTTGTGCCGCCATGTTTTAAAGATGAGCCTTTTTCAAATGTGGCCGATGGGATTCCAGGAAAAACTCAAAGTGAGGATTCTGAAGGTCACAACTAAAGCATATTGCCTCTGATTAGCTGGCGCTACCTAACCAGAGTATTGTTCCAAAATCATTGTAATCTATTTTAGCGTTGTCCGTTAATTACTTTTTAACTGATATCATGATATTGTCCATCTCCAAAAATCCCATACCGATATGACTTAAAATATTGTGGCAAATTGTCATATGATGCCCCACCGGATGCTTGAATAATGATAATGCTCACATAACAAATCCCAAGCATCAATAAGTATAACTGCAATGCTAAGCTGTGACCAGCCATTGGGCAAAGGCAGAAGGCTTCTACATTCACTTTTAAGGCAACATGCATCTTGGCCCAAAACTGATGATGAAAAAACAATGTTGTTTTAAAATGCTTTTATCGGCTGATATTAACGACTCCCCGATAATATCAGACAAGACAACTGTAATTTATTCCACTACCCGTGTATTGTAGCTGACTAACCCAGTACAGTGGAACCTCTACATACGAATTTAATTCGTCCCGGGACTTGGTTTGTAAGTCGAAATGGTCGTATGTCAAGCGGGATTTTCACATAAGAATACATAATATTTTGATTAATTCGTTCCACAGCCCAAAAACCTACGCTAAATTCTTAATAAATACTGCTGGTACAATTAAAAATAGAAATCACACATCGCAAAATAAATAAATTATGAATACAAATCAGAATCATGATAATATAATAATTATAATAATAATAATGTAACGAATCGGGTTCTCATGTGGTGGTTGAGTTTTGCATGCTATTCCTGAACGCATCGTGTGACCGACGAGAGAGAGAAGTGTGCAGTAGAGTGGGAAGTTTGAACTTTTTTTCCATGTTGACGTCGGCTAAGGCAGACAGTAGCCATGTTGTGTTGCACAATTTCTAAAATAAATGATCATAAATCTGGCAAAGCTGGTGACTTCCTTGCCGATGTTACGACAATAATAATAATATTAATACATAATAATAATAATAAGTTAGAAATATAAAAGTGTTTTTACTGTCACCTTAAATTATAGAGACTGGTGAACAGAGGTCGGAGGAGACCGGCCATAGTATCGAGCCAGTTCACTCACACGCACACCACGCTCATATTTTTCTATCATTTCCTTCTTAATTTCACTTTTTCCTTTTTTTTCACCGCCTGCACTGACCTTCTTGTGACCCACGTTGATTTCTCTTGCAAGAAAATTTGCTGTGCATCCGTCTTGCGGCAAACAATGAAATTGCGACACTATCTTAAATCGTATTTCAACATGTCGTCACATGTCGAGACAAATGACAAGTCAAATTTTGCATTGGATGTTGAAAGGATCGTATGTCGATGCAATCGTATGTCAAAGTACCACTGTATTTTTTGCTTACTACCACATTAGTTTATTTCAAGCACTGTTCCTAACTCGCAGATTATTGCGCCAGAGTATTCAAGTATTGTTCCTGACTATTCTAATATGGTTCCTTAGTACTTCAGTTTTCTTCTTAACTACAAGCCAAAAAAAAGGTTATCGGCAGCCACAATCACATCCTCCAAGAAAAACAAACTGCCGTTGACCTGCATCAATAAAAACAGGTGCAACGACATGTAGCGCATACCTTGATTTTCTCTGAGATGCAGCGCAATCTTGGTATCATCTGCGAGGGCAAAAACAAATCAATCAGACAAAATAATCAATATTTCTCTCTGTAGTTTGTTTTTCCAGCTGCTAAGCAAATTAATTGCTACCCCAAGGTCTTCAGCTTTTCAACTGGTAATTTTTCACACTTGATTAAAAATGTATTCTTTGACTATAATGGTCCAACATGTATAATTCAGGGAATTGGAGCAGAATGTGGGGTTAAGTGTACTTGTGAAGTATCGAAATGTAGCGTGACCCACTTCTTCACACAGACACTTACACACATATAAAGATTCACGATATGCAAATGAATCACTACCAGACACGTTCCATTGAACAAATGAATTCAAAAGGATCTTTCATCTTAATTTCCAGACACGCTTGGTGTGTCTGAAATTAGAAAATGAGATGAGCTAATGTAAACAAGCAGCTAGTTAAAGCCAATCCAAAGCCTGATTAGTGATCATGAATACGGATCACTATCGCCTGTGTAGCAAGACAGAAGCCATGAGGGACAAAATGAAAAGCTTCTGTTAATTTAAAAAGTTTGTACTGTATACTACTGTATTTTTCCTGAGTATGGAGCCTGTACATATCAAGTATATGGTCATGAGTAATGGTCCTAGGCATGTGCCAGTATGAGATTCTGATGGTATGATAACCGTAAGCCAAAGTATCACGGTATTGCAAGCTCTAAAATGTGTTACTTTGAGATATCAGGGTTTTTTTAAAAAACAAACATTTTTATTCCCTTTGAACAGGATTTTATTTTTCAAAACATATTAGGAAATTGGAACATGAGTATAATGCTGAGTTAAAATAAAATAAAAAATTCAAAATAAAATAAATGCAGTCCTTTAGGTGAGCCTAAACCCACAGCAACAGCTCTACATTGTGACCATCAGAACAAAAATAATTAAATTATTTTCCATTAAAAGCGTGTGTGTGTGTGTGGGGGGGGGGGGGGGGGGGTGACTCGTGTCATGTTTATATTATACACACAATCTCTTTCTCAACACAGACAGTTGCCAGGGAGAAAAAAAAAACACTTTACCACTGCTAGACACACTAAACACTATAGATGGGAATCTTTGGGCACCTGAAGATTCGATTACGATTACGATTCAGAGGCTCAGATTCGATTATAAATCGATTATTGATGCAGTCAGGTATTATTGTTTTGTTTTTATTTATCTAGCGGCATAGGTTGAACATGATATTCACTCTCGGTCTGTTCCTCATTTCGTCCTGAAGACCACGCTGACTATGTTTTATTTCCGCTTTATCTGGTATATTTCAATAATCGGAATTTGGATGTTTGTGAATCGTTCTCGAATCTTTCAGTACCGAATCGTGAATAATCTAAGAATCGGAAATTGCGCACGCCTCTACCAAACACGCTAGAGTTAACTCTCGTAGCTGGTGGGAAACATTCATGACAGTGTTTACGAACTTTAATGTTGCATGAATGCAAAATCATATTGGCGGTATTGCCTCCTCGGCAGCCAACCTCCGCAAACATGTTTTACATATCGGTTGGCCCTCCTCCTCTAAGCCGCGGCCCTTTTTTAACTTTTCTGTAACCGAAGTATTCCCATACCAGCAATTTCGTTTTCTTCGATGAGAGACAAAGTTTAGGAGTTTCACCTCCTCAGCCATCGTGTAGCACAGCTGACTCACTGACACTGAGAAATAACCGGTGGGGGAGGGTTGAGACTTGCAGCTGCAAGCAAGGGATTTCCACATGCATTTTGGGGACGTAAAAAAAATCGCTAGTACCGTCGGGACGGTATGACGGAAAATTTTTGCTGTTTTGAAACGTTGACGTTTTCATACCACGGTATACCTTGAAACCAGTAATTGGCACATGTCTAGGACTCCTGATTATCCCATTATTGTTTCAGGCTACCTGAGTATTGCTTCTGACAACCTTGATATAGTTAGCCTAGATATAGGCACCCCAAGTACTGATACCCTCTATCTATGAGTATATTTTCTTTGAATCTCCATCCCTTCCTAATCAAGAACTTTATAGGACACCTTGTCCGTTCTGCTGTCATCAGCAAAAGAATTTGTCCTTTACACTGGATTTGCATGACAGAGAACATCCCGTGTTTAGCCTCCCACTGGGGTGGGCCGGATCATGTGGTCGCACTTTACGATGCAATGTCAAAGCGTGACCCTCACAACCTTTTAATGCAAAACCTCTCTCAGAGGGACAGAGAAGAGTTTTAAGAAGAGAAGACAAAAGCAGTGAGCAGATCATTATCCAAATTAAGTGTTTAAAGGGGTCATTTTTTTCTGTTACCAGAGTGATTTGGTGGTTGTTTTATGTGTGAAACATCAATAGCAATAAGGTGGTTTTCCAGTTAACTACCAGAGTATATTATCCAGAAAGTGTTCCGCAAAAAAAGAAGAGGTGGTGTTGTTGTCTTTACCTTCAGTTGGGGCACTGGTAGGTGGCAGCGAGGTGGAAGGCAGGGCTTCTTTGCTTCTGGGTGTGACCTTAGTGCCAACCGATGTGGTGAAAGGGTAGAGGTATGTAGTGTCAAGGATGTCACACATCTTGTCTTTTGTCTGGAAAGATAAAGCTCTATTGGTATTTTAATTTGTTTGTATGACAGGTAGTAGTGATGCTCCTTAATATGAGGGTGTTGTTCCTGAGACTTTTCTGTATTGTTCATGAGAGAGTACTATTCATGGTAGCTTATTTTTCGAGTATCTGACTATTGTTCCCGAAAACCAAGGTGTCATTTCTGCCTAAGTGGGTATTATTCCTGACTACTAACGTATTGCTCTTCAAGAGATTTTTGTTTCTGAATATCTTAGTAGTGTTCCTGATTAACTTTGTATTTTTTCAGTTTGACTGACTATTGCGCCAGACAATTACGGTGTTGTCTTTGATTACCCAAGTTTGTGACTTTACAGGTAATTTATTAAGAATTGCTAACCAAAATCTTAAATACCTGCAAATGGTTCCTGACTACATTGGTATTGTTCTCGACTCCCTAATTATTGTTCCTATCTGAGTAACAATTTTACCCTACCGATTTTGTTGCCGAAAACCTGAGTATTCTTCTTGACCATTTCACTATTATTTCTTCTCTTCCTGACTAACCAAGTATGGTTTGCAATGCCAAGTTATAATTTCTGACAATCAGCGTCGTTCCTTTCTGTTTAAGAATTGTTCTTCCATCACTAAATGTTTAAGTCTACCCAAGTATTTATCCTATTCTCTGACCTCATCTGGACAGCTGTTGTCCACCCAGTCCTGCCGATGGCGGTCAAATCCACTGGAACATCTGAGTGAAGAGGACAAGCAATCAATGAACTGCCTATTGATCAGTCAGTAGGTTTAAGGG
This sequence comes from Corythoichthys intestinalis, assembly GCF_030265065.1. Taxonomy (NCBI): domain Eukaryota; kingdom Metazoa; phylum Chordata; class Actinopteri; order Syngnathiformes; family Syngnathidae; genus Corythoichthys; species Corythoichthys intestinalis. The sequence continues at coordinate 21,728,330 of NC_080414.1, read as the reverse complement.
ATGACAAGTTTGAGACCCATACAGCAAACAGCTGAAAATGATCCTGAATCTTTTTTTTCTAGTTTATTTTTAAATTGTTTTAATTTAAACAATCCTCTATTTCCTTCAAGAAATCAGTCTTCATTCCTCCACTATCCCTCTGGGACCAGCAGCACTAGAAAGGCCTCTGAGGAGCGAGCACAGCAGGCCACGCGGGTTTGGGATAACGATGGTCTCGGGTGGATTGCGTGACTTTGACTTCAAAACACTTTCAAAAGTCAGACAGTATTTGAGACGGCAGCTTCAAATCCTCCAGTGGTTCAAATATAATTCCCCCCTGTGATGAACCCTGCTGGTACTGCCCCCACCACCATTGCTTCACACCTAGACAATGTATAGTGCAATAGATCTTTAGCACAACTTCGTCAAGTTTAATACTTTTCATCGCCCCGTTACCACTCATCATGCAGCTCCTTTTATCCCTGCTCAATACTGAACATAATCAACCTCATCAACTCAATCAGGCAAGACAGTCTCCACTTAATCCCCTCACTTTTCCCGTGATTGCGAAATTGCATGTAATAGAGGACAGTAGGCGTGGTGTGAACAGCGTTTTGATATGTCTGAACTGCACCGCCAAAAATCAGCCACTGACATTCATTCCAATATCAATAACTCATTTGTGATGGGAGTCTGCTGCCGTGATCTTCGGTTGTAGTTCAGTTAATGGGAAGAAAGCACCGAGCAAATGTGCTGCAGTCATGATAGACTGCAATAATAAGCAGCGATAAGAAGGTCGTTAGGTAGAATGTGTTTTATTTTCATCTTGAAAAGTCATCCTTTTCTTCCAAGATCGTCACTATTCGGGCTCGCTTTTAGTTTAAATCTTGGCGTATAAGAAATCTTGGCGTATCTTATACAGACAGATGCCTTTTCTGACCTCAGCCCCCTGTATTTATCCAGACCTCAGACTGACAAGTTAAAAGTTTCATTTGAAAAGTCAATATTTCTTTATTCCTTCATTTTTGAAGCGTCACAGCTGCGTGTTTTATCCGAATATGCCCCCCGCTTGTTGGCCAGCACTAAAGATCCAGAGAACTGAAGGCATATGGCCTATATTTTGTTTGTGTGAAGCTACTCCAGCATTGGCTGTGAGAATCGTATGCCTTTTATTTGTTCAGGTCATTCTAATAAAAATGTCAGCACCTCGCATTAACCGCACAGCCTGAGGGGGCAGGGTGTGCCGTTTAATTGGCGTAACCTGCAACAGAAGCATGCATACGGATACAAAGGGGCATGGCTAGCCCAACCATCGTTTAAACACACTTTGAAAGCTAATTAAAATGCAGCTTAATGAGACAGTAGCTACAGGCGAACAGCAACCCTGACGGAATTACCATCTTTATGTATTTATTTTGACGGAAATTACTTTGCCTCTGTTTAAAAAGCGAGGCCCGAGGTGAGCCCTTACAAAAAACAAGCCTGTGGGAGCTGGTCGCATAATCAAGTACAAAATAAAAGATTAATATTTCATGCGGAAGGCATTCAAAGTGCATGAGACAGACGGAAACATTTTGCTGCACAGCCACTATCAATTGACTCTAAACTGTTTCTCAGCTGCTCCACTTTATTGTTTTCTTCTTCAACGAGAACTTTTTCCGCCCCGGCAAAACAAAACTCTCCCGTTTCAGCCGCCAGGAAACACCTACGCCTCTTAAGCGGTTGTGATATTGACTTAGGTTCGAGTGGCGTAGAGGGGGAAAATGTGCCAACGAAAAAATGTTTGTCACTTGGAGGAGGTAATCCTGTGCTCACCACTTCACGCTGGGTTATGAAAGCAGGTCAGTTTAAGATAGCATTCACACATGCGGCTTTTTGGCTGCTAATTAAACTTATTACCATATTGGTAATCTGCCAAAGTTAGCCATTTTGTCTATGCTAGCCAGTTGTCCAAATGCAGAGCAATGCTGTGATGCCGCATGGGATCTCGAGGAACATAGTTTTTTGCAGTACTAGAATAAAGTGTAATTGCACATCCACTCAATGTGTGGCAGTGGCTTTCATTTTCAGTGTGTGCGCAGTATTAACCAAACAAGGGCAGACAGCAAAGAGCACTGGAGCTATGAAGAGCTAAGATGAAGAAATATGACAAAGCGTATGTAGCGTTTGGCTTTTAGTTTTGACTTTTAATACGGTGGGAGACGAAGAAAGACCAGTATGTTTACTGTGTCTAAAAATGATTGCAGTGGACAGCAGCAAGCCAAATCAATTAAGACGTCACTTAAAGACATTAGAGCTCAACCATATTGATAAGTCATTTGACTTTTTTTCAGCAATAACGTGCCGGATATTGCTAACAATCGTCCCGCTTTGTTAGTGATACATCAGGAAACCAGCGAGCACTGTTAGCATCATATAAGGTGGCATACCAAGTTGCCCAGAGCTAAATAACTCCACACCATAGCAAAGGAGTTGGTACTGCCTGCAGCAAAATTAAAAACAGTTTCTCCGTCCAATGACACTTTTTATTTTTCTATTAGTTTTGGGGGGGTTTTGGGGTCAAATTGTTTGGCATATTGTCCTAATGAGTCAATATTGCTAATCAATTTGAATTTTTTTTTTTTTTTTTTTTTTGATGTTGCTAAAATTTTATTTTACAGTATCAAATGGTCAAAAAAAATATCCCTTGCGTGTGTTTTTACAGTTTGGTTGTCATTTTTTGTGTGTTTTGTGTGGCAAAGTCTTTTCTGTTACAAACGAAACAATGTTAATAAAGTTGTACTTTATTGTAAATTTATCTATTTGACTTTTTTTCTTTAGTATTAAAAAGGACAATGTTATGCAGAGTTGTACTTATAATAATAATCTTTTTATTGACAAATTATACGATTTACATGGCGGCAGAGAATTGGGAGAGGCGCGAAATCTTCCTTGGGAGGGAGGGGGCGTAACAGAAAATAATTGAGAAGCACTGTCGTAATTGTTTTTTGTGAAACCAATGATGGGAAGGCTGAGAAAAAATGAAAGCAAAGTTGCTGTCCAACATATTGTACACACACATAACACATTTTTTTAATTTTAAGATTTTGGAAAAAGAACACCAGACTGTTTTAGCAAATGAAGTAATTTACTATACGCATCATTACTATCGTGTGGTGCCATGATGATTTGTGGATGAAGCGGTAGTTTGCAAGCATTCATGTGCAATATGTATTTCTACAAAAGTGCAATAGAAAGGTAAAACATTAATACTAATAAACGACATTACAGTTAATGCACTTTGTTTAACATCCTGACAGAGCAGCTCATCCATCATAGAATATTGGGTGGCGTGGCTCAGTGTAGAGTAGTTGTCCCCTAAACCCAGAGGTTGTGGGTTCAATTCTCCGCCCTGATGAACACGCCTAAGTGTCCTTGAGCAAGATACTGAACCCCACGTTGCTCCTGGTGCTGCGTCACCAGTAGGTGGATGGTGAGATAGTGTAAAGCGCTTTGAGCGCCTTGAAAGGTGGAAAAGCGCTATATAAGTGTAACACCATTTACCATTTATCATAGAATATTACATTTATTATGTTCCCTTCCAAGGATATTGAGACAGTGCTTGCTTAATAAGATAAATACATCCGTTCATCCACTTTCTATAGCGCTAATCCTCATTTGGCTCACAGTCACCTACTGTAGGCGTCTTCGGGCGAGGCACGCCCTGAACTGGTCGCCAGCAAATCTCTCGGCATATACAAACACCCTTGAACTCTTAACCTCAGAAATGTGAAGCCGAAATCTCAAACACCTTGCTGCCCAAATAAAGCTCAAGGGTCAGAACTACTGGCGAATTTTTAAATGCCCATTTCAACTGGACCATGTTTCATCTGGTTGCTAAGAAAAACAGACATTGTTTAGTCTCGGCGTCTCTGAGATTTTTAGCTTAACTAACCTGTTAAGTCGATGGCACCAGCTGCAGTTGAAGTTAACCTGGGAGGAGATGCACGTCCCACAGGTGGTGAACTGAAGACATGCTAAAGGGAGGAAACAAGCTCTTAAATCCAGTATATAGACTGATGAAAAAGTGTCCATACTAAGCGTTCAACGGATGTTCAACGAATGTCTCTTACTGGGCAATGGTGTAAATTCCACGGCAGAAGAGTTGGTAATCCTTGTCTTGGTCAACTCCACGCGGTGGTATTCATAGATGGTCCGCCGCCGTACGTCTACATTTTGGAGAAAGATGACGTGGGAAGTGAGAGAGGAAAAGGTTAACAAAAAATTGGGACAAACACCCCTAAGAAAGAGTGTGAGAGAACATGAAGCAGAATGAGGTCAAACAGGGGAGGCCCACTTTTTGCATTTCGTCTCCCTCTGTGCACATTGCCAACTGGAGGTGGCAATTTTCAGCCATGTAAATCAAAGGCTGTTGACGGGCATTCGCACTAACAGCAAGGCTTCATAAGCTAGGCGAGAGATGGAGGAACACATGCGATCCATCACCCACTCGCTTTGGAGCCCAAATAATGTACGATGGAGGTCCTCTCTTTTTTGCTAGCCCTGCATGTTTGCCAGTGGTAGAAGAGATTGATGCAAATGATCCTTTGTTAGGTTGAAATGCACAAATTCCTGGAAGAACCCTTTAGTAGATTGGTCTTAATGGTTTCAAAGGTTGAAAAAAATTGAAATAAGGCCAAGCAGGCGGGAATGTTGCAGTTCCTAAAGCTGCGAGCAGAGATTAATGGGATCCCATGGCTGTCAAGTGTGTGCAATTTTCAGGAAGTGTACCAGATGGTGGACACAGAGCTTATAGGTGGTCCTCATTTTATGATGGAATTGTTTCCACAGTGGAAAAGATCAGGTGAAGTGGTTACAGGTAGTGTCAATTAGGGCTGCAGCTATTGATTATTCAAGTAATCGATTATCAATTAGTTCGAATAATCGAGTAATCGGATTCAGAACATTTAATGTGTTGAAGAATACATTTTAGCAGATGCAAAACAAAGGCTTGCGAAGACTGCATTCTCAATAGAACATTAAATGCGAATACAAAATTAAATTCCACGAGTTTTTACAAACTATGCACTATTCCACTTTCATTTCATTAGAATAATTAAAGTACCTGATCTTAGCCTCAAATGATATTAAAATAAATAAATAAATAAATGAGGTTCGAAGTACAACAAAAGACAAATTGGCTTATTTGGCCAACTTGCATAGCAAACGTCCGCTAGCTTAAATGCTATGAAATGCAAACTTTTTTTTTTTTTTTTTTTTTTTTGCAATGCTCTTAACAAATTCAGTCACATACTCCTGCTAAATATACCTAAAGTAAATTACGAATTACGAATGCAAAAAAAAAAAAAAAGTATTACTTAACAGTATAACATAAATATTAGCTCAAACAAAACTTACAACCTTATGTTGGTCTTAACAGCAGCTGGATCCAGCCATGTTAGATGAGTTATGTCATATTTATTGTTGCCACTAGAGAGTAGTGTACCCACCCAAATCAATAAAACTCAATGCAAACACTTTCAAAACAAACCATTACAACGCAACCAAATAAACGAATCCTTGAAGCAGCAAAATTAGATTCAAAGCTTTTTTTCTTAAACGAATTACTCAAGTTAATCGATTAATCGTTGCAGCACTCGTGTCAATAATGTCAAACATATTGTACTTTGCTCAAAAGCAACATTGTTCTAAAGAATATACATACATACTTTAACTGTAGAAATGTACTTTAATGGCCATGCCTACTAGAGCGCAGGCCCAATTAAATATGCTTGTGGCTTATGTTTTCGCAAGAAAATGAATTAAGCAGGAACATGATTTGAAAAGCATGCATTCTCGTTGCTGCAGCACTTTGTAATAGAAGCTGAAAGATGCTAATTGTCACCTTTCTTTATAGAACAAAGCCTGTGAGCGGCTCAGCACATCACTTTGACAGATCTGCTGGCACTCATAAATTCTCCCTTTTGCACTTTTCAGGCCTTTAAACAAATCCGCTGCGACGTGCAATCATTTTCTGTGGTTGTTGAAAATGATTCTGGCTCAAAATATCTTCCCACAAGACCAAAGAGACGCCGGTTCCGAGATAAAAAGAAAAAAAAAATCACACAGAGTGATAGAGCCATAAAAAATATGACACTGTGATTGCAGCTGAAGACTCACTGGGTATCTGCTGAATTTTGTGAACCACCACAAAAGCATCCGAGAGGCCAACCTTCACTGGGTGATTGAGCGGGCTAATCTGTGACAGTTCAACGGGTATCTGAAACACAAGGACGGCAAGTACTGTAAAAAGCAGGACTGGGCATGCAGTTTTTTTTTCTCAGCTTTGAATAAGTCATATAATTTTTATTTCCATTTACCGTAATTTTCGGACTATAAGGCATTATTTTTTCCTTAGTTTTGAATCCTGCGGCTGATAGTCCAGTGCGTCTTAATTGTTGATTTATTTGGGTTAATAAATAACACTGTATCTGATAGCGGCGTCATAAGACCGTCATAGTTATGACATGACACCATCATGAGCATTACTGAATGCTAATGACAGATGTCAATAAGTGTCATCCGGCAAATTATGTCAATAACTCCATTTATATCCAGCTTGGATCTTTTACATCCATTCAAAAGTGAGACCATTTGCCGAATAACACTAAATGACATCTGTTATAAGCATTCATTAATGCTCATGACAGTGTCATGCCATAATTATGATTGTCTAATGACAGTCTTATGGCGCCACTGACAAATAAAGTGTTACCAAATACCATAACTAGCAATTAATGAAACAACTGGAACAGTAACTCAATAATTAGCACAGAACATCAATTTCGATTGTTTTTTAAACATCTGTAGCGCTGCAATGCATGCTAGGAGGCATGTTGGACAACAGTGTTGACAGCAGGTGGCAGCAGAAGTTGACTCTTCCCTGAGGGAGCAGGGATGGCTGAATGAAGCTTATTGAAGCAATAAACCTTTGTAGCCAATTGGTTCAAAACTTTATGGTGGTTCATTTGGTCTTATGGCAGTTTTAATATCTTTTGGTGTAAATATCCCATAATACAGTGAGGAGAGTTGCGGCTTATAGACTATTGCGGCTTATGGATGAATAAATGTCGTTTTCGTGTCAAATTTGGTGGGAGACGGCTTATAGTTAGGTGCATCTTATAGTGCAAAAATTACGGCGCTTCTAATTTGGAATGTGGTAGTTATTAAATGCCATGGGTGATTGATATATTAGATGCTGTCCATGACACGTCTCCTGCTAGACACTAGACAGAAGTCCAAGATTTGATGGGATTATTTGGAAAAACGTCATTTTAATCAACAAGTATACGAGCACATAACTGCATGTACCTCTTTGTAAGCAAAGACAATGCGTCCAGTGTCATGCAGCGTGGCCTGGAACGTGAAGCTGCCCAAGTTGTAGTTGTCTTGTAGGTGGACGTGGTCCCACTGCACCACCAGAGCTGTACCTGAAGGGGTGAATAATGCACAAGTTTTAAATGCGGTTGAACAATCTTAGTTTCTCTGCAGACACTTGGGGTGTCTGCTGCAAGTGTGAGCTGAATGACATTAAAAAATAAAGCCTGAGCTGATATGAAAACTCGCCACCAGTGCAATAAAAACAGCGGCACGGGGGAGAGTGAATCAAGGTAGGGCAGTTATGATGATGGATTATGGAGCTCTGGCAAGTTTGAAATCAGACTGAATGACACTGCTGTGAAAACCTTCTCATATAGAATATGTAATATTGTCATTGAGACACGCTAGTAAGACAAAATTTTGGAATGACAATTATGATTTGATGATTATTACTGGTTTTGATACATACGAATGATGCTTAAAACCTGTTTCAGTTCCACACACACAAAAAACACTCAATACATAAAGAGTAGAACATAGATAGACAAATCCAATTTTGTTTTACTGGAACTTCTTGATACAATGTGGTAAGCCTAAATCAAATTGATTAACAAGCAAAGTGAACAATGAACTTTCTGACTGACTGACTGACTTTCTAGCTAACCAACAGACTAAAAATGAACAAACATGTGACCTAACATGCAGTCTTTATTTGGCAGGTTTAAAATTTGCTCATATAAAGTAAGTGACCTTCTGTAAATAAGAAGACCAATAATATGGCAATTAGTAGTAGGCTCATGAGGGATTTAGTAGGACCCCTCAGGCATTATATTTAATGCTACATAGTTAACTGTGGATTCTGGACAACCTATTGATGTGACAGCCATTCCCCTGCAAGGAGTGCGCGTCAAGGTTTGCCAACACTCTCATCATTTTTTACAGCCGAAGCGCTTCTATCTCAAGTAAAACCAAGCTTTCTGCTGACAGCTCTGGAGAGCGGCGGGACAGGAAAGCCGGTAATGATTTACATGTGCAGAACGGGGGAGGCTGTGAGCCTTGAAGGACGAGGTCAAGATGGGATAAAAACTGGGCTCCAATGTGGCGCCGCCTGTTTGCACCTCAGCGACGAGGAAGAGGTCTGTCAGCGACTTGACCTGATCCAGGTCTCATTTGGTAGGAGCAGGGGGGAAGCACGCCTTGGCCTTTTTTCTATTTCCACTTACCAGCTCAGCAGGCTGCGCGCAAGCTCCAAACAAACAAAAGCGTATCCACAAACTACAAATTGCACCACCGCAACCTCATTTTAGTTAAATTATCCATGGCTAGGGCTTTAGTGTTCAAATGACATCAGCTTACTAAGCAGACACAAATCCCCTCTCACGTTCCCCTAATTCAGGATTCGTTTACAAATCACGGCGGTGTCTTTGTTAGCACATGCTTTATCATACCAGCAAATGCACGGTAGACAACCACACACACCGCAAGTTGTACCATTTTGCTAGTAATTTACACACAGGCAGTTGGGAAAGTTCAACTTAACTGATGAACACATTGAGCTATCCAACAACTAGCTAGCTAATGTAGAAAGTTTTGTTTCTGACTCAACCAACAAACTAGCTGATAAAGACGAAAAAAAGGACAAATGTTAAAAGCCAAGCTTGCTAGCTCAAAAAAATCAGCAAAGTACCGGTTAACAAACAAATTAAAATCCATGATACTTAGTCGAAGTCAGACCTTTTCCATTGCCAGAGCTATTGCTATTTAGTTGGACAATATATACTGTCATAAATTCCTACCGACTGGATATGCTTGTAATTTGTCATTAAAGATGAGGTAATCAAGAAGAATCTGAAACCAGAGTAAGATGTTATTATTTTATTCTTTCTCCGATCCTCCACTAACACCAGAGGTGGGTAGAATAGCCAAAAATTGTACTCAAGCAAAAGTAGCGTTACTTGAAATACTGAAGTACAAGTAAAAGTGGTCATCCAAAAAATTTACTCAAGTAAAAGTACAAAAGTCTTTGATGAATGAACAAAACAATTCAAGTACTGAATAAGTCCTTATAATATCTCATTTACTTTTTAAAACGATAGCATATTTTTTTTCTCAGCATAAGGTCATCTAGGTACATACGTATATGAACTGTTATCATTATACTTTAACCTATTATATGACCATATTAGGCCAAAAATATACCAGAATCACATTTTCCACAATGAAACTTAAACTCGCTCTGCTTTTCCGTGGTCTATCGGTGCCAAATAAAAGTGTAGTGTTTGAAATCCACACTTATTTATGATGGGAGCACTCCGTCTGAAATACTTTATTCTTTACGGTGCTTTAAAGACGCCACTTTGGTGTGATGTTAGAACACTGACGTGATCATAAGACTGGCCTACAAGCTGGTGTTGTGTGTGGTGATGTATCTGTATTGTTACCAGTGTTGTCGCAAATTAAAAAAGTAATCTAATTACTGATTACTTTATCAAAGTAACTAAGGTACTTTAAAGTAATTTATCAGTTACTTTTTACCAATTTTTCTCCCTCAACATAAGAATGACAACAGAAAAATGTCATCGCATGTAATTGACTTTTCCTATAAAGGTGAGGATCTGATTTTTTCCACATAACCTTCGAGTTAGCAGGGGTTTAATTAGTCGATGAAGTTGATTTCAACCACCATTGACTCGCGTTAGCTTTGCCACTCTGGAGCCCTGAAACTAACAAATAACTGACAAACTGCGTGGAATTTGTTGAAATCAACTCCACCGACTAATTAAACCCCGTTGACTCAAAGATTAAGTTTAATGTCATAAATTCTGAATTTCGGTTTAGGGTTAACACCATATCAGTGTCAATGTAAAACATTGCAAATTGACTGCACAATAATCAACAACACACAAATCTATTTCACAGTGCAATAAACACAAAGGTGGGGGTGGACGCGGATGCGCGCACACAACCCAGAAGTACGCGGTACACACACGTGGTCAATTGGCCACAAAACATGGCGGTAACTTAGCACTTTACACTCAATCGGACTTACAACACATCTCAAACATGCTAAACGAACCCGTCACCTCATGGCATAAATGTGCAACACGAATATGATGTAAACAATGCTTGCCAACTTGGAGCAATGACTGCCCGTCATTGTAACTGCAAAGCTACGAGACAGCCGTGCATGTTGGGGGGTCCAACCTATCGCTAATACCCTCCAGAATGAAGGAAAAATACTCGCATTCATTCATGGATATACACAGATCAACATTCCCTCGCACTTCTCAACACTCGGCTTAAATGTGCACCCACACTTGTAGTCTGGCCCATGCCATTCTCAGTCTCAAAACACTTAGCGCGTGTGACTCGAGACCAAAACAGGAAGTAGCTATGAGCGGTTACTATGGAAACAAACAAGTACCGGGAACGTTTCTATCATTTTCTATTCAAAATGCTCTTTGTACATGACTACAATTCTTTATTCTACATAGATTATGAGGCCATAACAAAATAGTAACGTACAGACACTAAGGAAACTAACTTTGATCAGATTACTGGTTTGGAAAAATAAAAACGTTAGATTACTCGTTACTGAAAGAAAGTAATCAGATTACAGTGACAACACTGATTGTTACATCTATTTGGTATGATGGAGTCATGTGATTATTGTTGCTTCGTCTGATTGGTTAGACTGGGTGAGCCACTGTGCTGGTAAAAATAAAGAGAGTGGGAAAAAAATTGCGACTCCAGTGCAGCCCAAAGTAGCGGAGTAAGAGTAGCATTTCTTCTTCAGAAATCAAGTAAAAGTAAAAAGTATGGCGTGGTAAAACTATTAAAAGTACATTTTCCTCAGAAAGTTACTCAAGTAAATGTAACGGAGTAAATGTAACGCGTTACTACCCAACCTCTGACTAACACTACCAAAAAAAAAAGAACGCAGCTGATGTCAGAGCCATCTCATTTCTACTCCTTAATCCTTATTTTACTCCTTAGGCTTGAGTTTTGCATATTCACATCAAGTGTCTCTAACAGACTGTAAAACTCTTCGATATTGACGACACGCTGAGAATCGATTAGTGCCGTTCTGGTTGGGTGAGCACCGCCTTAGAAGGTCACAGAGCCCGGCCCGGGATGATATGACGCCGAATGTGATGGATAACCATCCTTCCGGTAGCATTAATTCAGCGTGAAGTGACAATTTATGGTAGCATCAAGGGGGTTGAGAGGGTTTCACCTATCATAAAGAACTCTTCATTTAAAAAGCTATGATGAGGCAACACAACTGTTCTTACCATTGTCAAAATAGATGACTGTTGAGTTTCTGGACACACTCGGGTCAAAGTTAGCCATGAGGGGGGCGATGTACTGCGTGGCCGTTAGCATCCGGTGTACCACATCGCCTGTGTAGATGAACCCTGAGAAAGATCACAAGAACAAAAATTATTAGAGTGATACCTTCAAATTTGAAGTCCAAAAAATTGCACCATTGATAGTGGTTAACTAGTTAGCTAAATGCTAGTGTGAGTTGTGTTTCTTTCTTTTCAAATGGCTGGCAACCAGTTCACGCACTGTCAGCAATAAGACTCCAGCTCAACCGATTGAGGACAAGCGGTATAGAAATAGAATAGATGGATATTTTGTAGTACAGTAGTTTCCAACAATCGTTGAAATGTAAATCTCTTTTTAAGAACAACTATGGAGCGCCTCCCTTGATTTAAATGTTGTTTGGTGCCCAAAAAGAAATGGTGTGGTTTCAGGCTGCTTTAGTGATGGTTTTAATTAGCGGTAGCATCTTCTATCAGAAACAGAAGGGGAGAATCACAAGGGGCCTTGAGCAAATATACGGCAAGTGACTCATATATCATTACAAGGTCATGGGCAAGAAAAACGCACATCGACTGCAAAACAAATACATGGCAACTTTTCCGACCTCCACTGAGCGACATGCAAATGGATTTCTTCTCACACGTGTCCTCAGCTCGACACAAACCAGATCTGGACCACTTAACGGCCTGTAAATACGCATATTAATGGACTCCAACATAACAGAGAAAACACCCATTATTCATCCTAAGGGTGCAGCTTCTGCATGCAGAGTCTTGCACTGATTAAAACAGCAGCTAAGTTTCAAGGTGTACTCATCCTTGGCTAATAGAACCCTGCATGTCTTTTCAGACCGCTATTTTTTCCCTCGTTTTGAACCCTGCGATTTATAGTCCAGTGCGGCTTATTTGTGAATTTATTTGGGTTAATAGGTAACACTTTATTTGACAGCGTCGTCAAATAACCGTTATAATTATGACATGAGACTATCATGAATATTACTGAATGCTTATGACAGATGTCATTAAGTATCATCCGGCAAATTATGTCACTAACTCCATTTATGTTAAGCCTGAACGATATTGGAAAAAAGCTATTGCTGCGATTTTTTTTTTTGGGGGGGGGGGGGGGGGTTGCGATATTATATTGCGATATTTAAAAAAAAAAAAAAGAAATTATATATATATATATATATATATATAGATGGTGTTATACTTATATAGCGCTTTTCCACCTTTCAAGGCGCTCAAAGCGCTTTACACTATCTCACCATATATATATATATATGTGTATATATATATATATATATATATATATAGATGGTGTTATACTTATATAGCGCTTTTCCACCTTTCAAGGCGCTCAAAGCGCTTTACACTATCTCACCATATATATATATATATATATATATATATATATCAGGGGTCGCGTTAACCGAATATTTTCCGTCGTTGACCGATTTTTTAAAATGGTGACGGAAAAAACTGAAATCCATCCGTCATTTTGACCGGTTGCAATTCACACCCCAGACCACAGGGTGGCGAGTGAGCTTATTAATTAGCTATTGTCTCTCTTGATGCATGACGTCGTTGGCCTTATTCTGAAAAATGTCAAGGCAACTGAGTGTCCGAAGTTTCTTCAAAAAGCCCCAAAACGACGATGGTGTTGATAAAAGAGGAGAAAAAACAGGGACTGCACAAGCGGGCACGCAATTCAAGTCCATGCGCACCAGGAGGAAAGTGTGAGACTACGTTCAGGCCACAGCAGGTGAACTGTTAATTTCATTGTTCCATATGCTACATATGGTAGGCTACCTAACTACTGGGGCCACAGTTAGCTGTTTTTGTCACTGCGGAGAAAAAGTTACATATTCATCTGCTTGATGTGTGATGGCACGGTGTGGATTCTCTGTTAAGCTTGTTCGGACAGAATATTAATTTAAAATGAATGAAAACTAAATACTATTGAATATGTTGAAGCGGTATGCAATGTTAAGAGTCTTGTTAGCTGTAGGCGCACTATCCTAGACCCCTCACTATCCACTCGCGGGGGCCTGCGCTTGTCAGTGACGTTCCTTATTCTCGCTATATGATTATACAACTTTAACATTTGTTAATAATACGCTCTGTGTGTAGTATCATCCATCGCTTTTCCTTTTTAAATGGGCACTTATAAGCGAACGCAAGAAGTAACAACGGGAACATTTTTAAACGGGCATTTCACGGGAGAGCATTTCGACTCTTGGGCCAATCATATAGCGAGAGCGAGTGGATAGTGAGGGGACCGCGCGCGGCTCTTAAGTGTCTCTGTCACGTGACTGTCGTAGCCGGTAACGCGCTCGGCCAAATGGACACACAAGTACGGAAGGTGAATTATGCCAAACAAAGGGTCACCACAATGTCTTTATCATCATTTTAAAAATTTAATTGACGGGAAAAAATAGATTATGACCGGATTTTTATGACCCTGTCAGTCAAAATGACAGACAACGAAAAAGTCTAGCGCAACCTCTGATATATATATATATATATATATATTTTTTTTTTAAAGAAATTTTTACTAGATGACTTGAAAAGCTGTTTGGAAAGACGTTGGATGACTCATCATAACCACAGTGTACAGCACAGGGACCAGAACCCGCCGCGATAAGTGAAAAACTGCGAAGTAGCTCATACCCCCCACCCCATTTTTTGTGTGTGTGTGTGTGCGTGTGTGCGTGTGTGTGTGTGTGTGTGTGTGTGCTCAATGTATTTATTCAGATCTAGCACTGGAAAGAGATCCATATAAGACATGTTTTTTCTCACTTTTTCCCCCAAAGTATGATTTTTTAAAAAATGTATATATATATATATATATATATTTTTTTTTTTTTTTTTAATAAATGCTTTTTAAGCACTCCAAATGTAATAATTATGATCAGTTTCAAACATAGCTGTCCAACTGATTCATTTTTAAACAAGAATAAAGTACTGTAATAGAAAAATGCTTGGCTTTATTAAATGCTTCTGTTTACCTAACATGGCTGCGACTCTTGGAGTGACATGTAGAAATTACAAACTCCTCATAATCACTTCTGGCATTTATTTTATATGTCTCGAACGTCTCCACACCCCCCCCCAGACACACACACACTCATTCCAGCCCGCGCTTCCTATCAGAAACTGTTTAACTAGTTAAACGATGATTGACAGATTGCTGCCCGGCTTCTTTGGCCAGATCAAAGCCATCGTTAACTTTAATGAGCAAGTGCCGCTGTGACTGAGAGCTGGGAAAGGGGGTGAGAGAGGCTGTGCGAGCGAGTGAAGCAGAACAAAGGTTTGTAGATTGGAAAATAAAAAAAATTAAAAAACTATCGCACGTCCTTGCGATGTGACTATCGCGCATGCGCACATCGCGATGGCGATGTTTAAACGATATATCGTTCAGGCTTAATTTATGTCCACCTGGGATCTTTTACATCCATTCAAAAGTGAGATAATTTGCCGGATAACACTAAATGACATCTGTTATGAGCATTCGTTAATACTGATGACAGTGTCCTGTCATAATTTTGATTGTCTAATGACAGTCTTATGGCGCCACTGTCAAATAGTTACCAAATACCATAACTAGCAATTAAAGAAACAACTGCAATAGTAACTGAAGAAATAATTAGCACAGAACATCAATTTTGATCATTATTCACATCTGTAGTGCTGCAATGCATGCTAGGAGGCATGTTGGACGACAACAGTGTTGAAAGCAGGTGGCAGCAGAGGTTGACTGTTTCCCCCAAGGAAGCAGTGATGGCCAAATGAAGCTTCTTGAAGCAATGAAGCTTTGCAGCCAATTGGTTCATAGCTTCATGTTGGTTCATTTGGTCTTATGACAGTTGTATGATCCCGCTGTCAAATAAAGTGCTATCGGTTAATATCTTTTGCTGTAAATATCCCATAATACAGTGAGAACAGCTGCGGCTTATAATGCAGTGTGACTTATCTATGAACAGATGCAGTTTTCGTGTCAAATTTGGTGGATGGCGGCTTATAGTCAGGTGTGCCTTATAGTCCGAAAAATACGATAATCACATGACCATATTTTAATGACTATTCTGCGCTGTGGGTCCGACCCATTGCCATGATAGGTCAATTTTGTTCGCTTGCATTTTCTTTCTTCTTCACTTTGGCTTTCCTTCATTCAAAAACCAAAAATGATCACAAATTAGACAACAGACAAACTGTCTATGATTATTTTACAAAGCTTGTTCTGTCACATGTCAGAAAAATAGGCAAAAATGTTGATCATTGTTCTCCTAAGTCAAAGCAGATGTTTGCAAATGTCTTATTATGATTAAATAAAAAGTTCATCATTCTGTCTTCACGGAGGATTACAGAAATCTGAAAATATTTACTTTGAGAAGTTGAAATTCCAAGAATCTGGACAATCTGAAGTCAAACTAAATGATAATTCAAACCAGTGTAGGCTGCATGCAGCTTTATGTTTCTGTCTGAAGTAGAATAAAGTGTCACAGAAAGGTAATATGAAAGTAAAGACGGTATATAACTATGACACGTATTTGGTAGGGGAATCTCATTTAAACTAAAAGTAGAGACCCTTATTTCATGTTGTGCAGCATGGAGGCCTATAAACACAGATCTATCACAGCGAAAAGAGGGAGCAGAACATGCCGTGAGGGGAATCAATCTTTTCCTTAAGACTTCCCTGCAAAGGAGACCCCATATTCAGCAAATTCAGCACAGGGGAGCAGTTGACAGGGTGCTGAGAACCATGCAGCTTTATTTCGCCGTGTCAAACTCCACCGACTCGCTCAAATTTGTATTCTAAATCCAACCAACCCAAATGTTGTGTATTTAACGTTTCTGCAAATCACACAAATGAACAGCGACAAACGCGGCTTCTGGAAAAGAAATCCACTCCCTGAATGCAAATGAAAGCAGACGGCGAGATCATTTAGGCGTTTTTATCCAACCAGCGTCGCATAAATCAAGGAAGAACTGCAATAGCTGCACATTTGAGGAATCGTGATTTTGATATAATCGCCAGGATTCAGTTAAGAACCTCAGCAATAATCTTAACTATGCGCTGTTAAGAAAGTCAATAGAGTTTAGCCAAGTGCCACTAGCAGGATACAAATGTTAGCCCAAATGTGTGCCTCCAAAATATAAATAACTCAAAACTCTATAAAATGCTTGGATTCTTAAGTAATACAAGCTGTGGGTCCACAGGATTTATTTCAATATATCCATCCGTTACTAAAGTGGTCATACAGTCATATACATAAAAATGAAAATGAGAATACTTGCCCACGTCTCTTAGGCTGCGTTCGGACTGCAGGCATATCTGATTCCAATCATATTCCTCCTCAAATCTAATTTTCAGGGCTTGCTGTTCACCACAATTTTTAGCAAGTGTACAAATCAGATCTGGGCCTGTTCAGAATGGGCCACATTATTGACACACCTGACAAGTTGCTGTGGCAACAAAGGCGTCATCCAGCACAGAGTGGCTACGTGTTAATAAGTTTTATTTGCCCTTGCTCACATGCCCTAGGCACTTGCCCTCGAGGGAAGCTGTTCAATTTCTCTAAACAGCTGAAGTGAACTTGGTGAGATCGACCCTTTGAGGACTTAGTGATCGAGTCAACAACGATGGTCACTTCAGAGCTCCCTATATCCCACAATGCATTGCAGTGGTGCACGGAAAATACGTCCATGCGGTGGTGATAATGAATCTCAAACACAGTTGGCCGCTGTCTATTTACAACCAAAGAAGAAAAAAATGACCCAAGGAGCCAGCACGGTGTTTGAATGTTACACCAAACTGCCTTTCGAATTGTAAAATTCATCATTGTTATTAAAAAAAATATATATGACTGTGTGGCAGTTATGGTAGAATGTATGGAATCACAGGAGTGCCAAAATAATGAATGAATGAAAATATAAAAGTATATTTTGTTAATGACTTTCAATTTGTCATTAGAAATCACAAAGGGATTTTTTTTCTATTTCGCTTGCCTTTTCTATTTTGCTTTTAACGAAAGGAATGGTCTGTCAATAAAATGGCATTAGGAGGGACTGAAACTAAAACTAATGTCAACTAAATTTAGGTAGGTTAAATTTATTTAAACACCAAATCTGTACACAAATTATAAAGTAAAGACAAATGAATAGATAAAAATGAATTGCCCAAATAAAATTTGATACAAAACTAATAATTCTAGGTACTGACATATTGCCAACAAGCGTGGAATAAGTCTCCGTCTTATTGTCATGAGTCTTCGTATGGTTTGTGTGATTTGGAATAGGCAGTATAGCACCGCCTCAACAACATGTGGTTGATCCATGATTGTCTGACCTGTGAGTGAATGAGGGCAAGTGTGTTCCATTTACATCTTTCACTACCTCCGTACATTTTCCCTCCGCCTTCCAAGTGGCCTCCATGTGACGTTATAGCAAGTGCCTAGGACAAGTGAGCGAAGGCCACTCAAACTGTTATTGAAACGCAGCCAGTGACGTCACGGACGTTCAAAACCCATCTGAGCTGTTCAGACTGAGAACCATCTTGTCCATATCTGATATGAAACTACCTCCCGAATGTGGTGTCATTCCATCTTGCAAAAATCAAATTTCTGTGTTTTGTCACTGATCAGACTACAAAAAAGCCATCGTTTCAATCTGGATGGGCTAGAAAATCAGATTTTGACTGCCAGTCTGAACAAGGCCTAAAGGCACATATTCAAAACAATCTGAGTGTTTGTAAAGCAAGTACTTGAAACCGAATCAGTTTATTTCTATTTTATGTCATTCTTTGTGTTTTTTATTGCCTTGTAGTGCTCTTTCTCATTATTGAAAACAATTTATTAGTCTTCAACATTAGTCACGGAAGGAATTAAATTCATAAATCAAGATACCACCCTGGTTACTTTTAAAGACATTTTAGTTCAGTGGCTTTCCGTGAGATAGCTCTAATAGAAAGTATGTGCCTTGGCTTAAAAGAACCAAAGGAACGACGTTGTTTTCAACCGTTTTCAGTTAATAGGGGTGTAGCAAGCCCTTAAGTGTGTATGTGTTTATATAGAGTGTCTAGGGGGATTGAGGCGCTGGAAGTTAGAAGACACGAGGCAAGGCAGTGCGGCAATTTTCCGCTCTTGAGTCTTGGCGGCAAAAACCACAACCGCCCAGCCAGCCATTATCACATCAAAGACCCTCAAATTCGACTCTTGGCCAAATAGTCCGGAGATGCTCTGTTACATCTCAGTGGAATAACCCAATAAAATAAAATCTCACGCATCTTATCATGATCACCACTCGCTGTTTTTTTTCCTCCAAATGAGGACGTCAGGTTGGTATTTTGAAAAAAATTGTTTGGGTGGTTGGGGAGCTGATAAGAAAGCATTCTTCCCGACAGACAGAAGGAGGACAGTCAGTGAAGACGTGAAGAAGGTGGAGGCAGCTATCTTACTCCTGCAGGCCCTCTCAGGATTTGACTCCTCACTTCCTGACTGTCACTGTTAAAATTGGGAAGTCAGAACCATACTGTTTGTTTGTATTTAAACTTTATACAGCAGTTAGAGGATTCAGGTAGAACTATTAAGAAAAGGCTATTACAGCTATAATAATGAAAGGAAACACCCACAGCAGAAAAGACCATCCAGCGTCATGAAGCGCTTTACTGGTTTTCCCAATTATACTAGAAACTAAAGAATTTGATGCCTGAATTTCAGCGACTAAATCTATTCTTATATTAACAAATGTTAGTACATCGGTAGTATTTTAACGTTGCCCAAATTCTGAGTGCCGTATCGGTCGCGATACCTATATTTAGTATCAGATTGTATCTGATCGATAAAACACTCGTAACTATCACTGGTGCACTTTTCAGCAGAGTGAAACATAAACCCGATTAGCACAGTTGCGTAAAGGCAGTTTCAAACTAGCGGCTGCCTAGTGTGAAGGGTTCAGCGGCAACTCATCCATTGTAAATGTGGGAGCGGACTTGTTGGCGAAAGTGAGCGGTGGACGGCGGCTTTGGGTGGAATGGCAAGTTTGAGTGCAGGGTTCCCGTGGGGTCTACAAAAGTCTTAAAAGCATTGACTTTGTGAATTTGGAAATAATACCTTAAAAAGTTTTGAAAAAGTTTTGAATTTTCATATCTGGGTCTAAAATTTATGATGGATGTAACTTCTCTGTGTCTCATTTCTCTTCAAAAGTGTCATTTGTCATTTTGATTAAATAACATAGCCTGAATAAATTAACTGGGTGGAGGAGCCAATCATTGAGAACGCAACGCAGCCCCAGGTGAAACACCCGTCCCGCGGGATTCCCCCGGCGTGAATCCCATTATGTCACGACAGGAGTTCTGACAAAATGTCATGCTCTACCCTACACAGATTTTTAAACATTTTTTTCTGTTTTACACCTCGCAATAGAATTCATATTAGAGAGATGGGGAAATGTAAATTCAACGAAGCGTGGTTGAGTAAACAATCCTTTTGCTTTTGGCGCTTGAGTCGCATGCTAAATTGTCCAAGCACATAACCTCCATGAGAGGAAAGAAACAAACTCCCTCCATTGCTGGCGTTTTTCAATCTGCCTGTATAATACAGCCAGCTGCTCACGAGCCTGAAGAGACAGAAGCTAAAGACAGCCAGCAAGCTGCTAATGTAAGTGAAATGACAGCAGCTAGCACTAGCCAGCTAGCTGCTAGTGCTGCAGCCCCCCTGCATCCCAGCCAAGCTACGATTGTTAGTGGATTTGCGAGAGTGGATCTATGCACATCTTTTGGGTGCACAGCCGCCATGAAAGCAGAGGTGTTGTGGTTGCCTGAGAGTTTAAGATGACGCTCGCCACGCTAAATGCTAATACTAACGAGAAGGCCTCTACTCGGCTTGTGGTCTGTGTTTGCGCTGTGGTGGTGTCGCGTGAGTAGCCTATTCAATACGCTGCATTCTTACATCCTGGACACATTCCACATTTCCATTTTTCCACTAAATTAACACAAATTCACAGATTTTATTTTTCTTTGTCAATATGGCTGTGAAATCGCAATTAAGTTTTTTAAAAATGGTCTTAATTCTGTCTTAAAAAGTCTTAAATTTAACTTGAGGAAACCTGTAGGAACCCTGCGAATGAATTTGCGCCAAGACTCTGGGCCCAAAATAGCGTCTTGCTCTAATTTCACAGCGTCCAATAACAGGGGGGCCGGCGGACTTATATCTAGAGGCGTGTGAAATTCCCGAAGCTTAGATTATTCGCGATTCGGCCGTGGAAGATTCGAGAACAATTCACAAACATCCAAATTCCAATTATTTAATTATACCAGGTAAAGCGGAAGTAATACAAGTAATAAAAGTAAAATTGAAGTAATATAGCCTGTAGGGATGGGAATTGATACGATTTTTACGATTCCGATTCCATTATCGATATTGCTGAACGATTCGATTCTTTATCGATTCTAATTTCGGGAAAAAGAAGAACAAACATTTTGATTGGCATCGAGTTTGTTTCATTAGAAGTCTCAACCTTACAAACTCACAACGAGGTCAAAAGAGGCCCAAAGCCTCAATGTTAACTGTTACAATAAGTGGCAAATACACAAGAATGTGTAACATTTTACTGAAACATTTTTCTAATAGAAATAAAAAATATTGGTGTATATTGGCATATAGTTCGTTGTTCTGCCTTTGCTAATATGTGTTAAAGCAGGGGTCCCCAAACTTTTTCCTGTGAGGGCCACATAACTTTTCCCTTCTCTGATGAGAGGCCGGGGTCAGTTTGTAACAGAAAAAGTGTGACGATTGCAGGAGTGCGTAAATGTATAAAAATTATTGTTTTTCAGAAAGCCACAATCAAATAACCCTCTGTGGATTCTTCACGGAACAAAAGTAAATAAAATAAAAATAATAATATAATATAATAATAATAAATAATAATAGCACTCTTAATTAAATAGATAATAACCAAATAACCCTCTCTGAGTTATTCACAGAAAAAGGCCAGGAAATAAATAACACTACTGAGAGAGAAAAAAAAAAATTTGAAAATGCTCTGTGGTATTGTTCAGGGGGGTGGACCAAATGTGGAGCCGCGGGCCGTAGTTTGGGGACCCCTGTGTTAAAGTGTATTATTTACCATTATATTGAAATGGATGCCTTTTAGTTTTTATGGCGCTTTCACGCTCAAGTGGGGGCGCCCTTGCGCTTCCTCACGCGAAGAAGAACGTGCTCACGTGAAGAAGAGCGCGCTTACACGCGAAGAAGTCCCGCATCCAAGCGAGTGAGCGAGTTAGTGAGAAAGGGAAACACTGCCACGAGCCTACTTTCTTTGTTAATGTTTGTAAAATATCTACAGAGGCAACGCCTGTATGTATCATCTTTTGTGTTGTTGTTGTGTGTTTCCACTCGCGATCGGACACTTAAATCCAGTTGTGTAGTGGTTTGAACGATGTGCTAATGCTAGCGAATGCATGCTAACTGTTTGTTATTACTGTATTAGCAGCTAATCATCGCTGATTTACGTTGATGCAAACCTGTTTGTTATTGGGGACGAAATTGATTTGTTTCATTTCTATTTTTAGTTTCACTCTTCAAGTGATGGTTGAATAAAGTCAGCAAATTATACCAACGTCTTCTGCATCGTCATTTGGGAGTTTAGCTAGCTGTATAGCCAGGACTGAGCCTTAGCATCTCGGTGAGGACAGTGCAGTCTATTCCCTCCCGATGCAGTTATCTCCACCTTGCAATGACTGCAAGTCGCTTTGTTGTAATTTTTCCTCGTGAAGTGAAGACACACTTTCGAGCGTTTGAACCTACGTGCTGTCATTGTTATGTTTACGGCGGCAATGCTCATGCTAGACTATCGTAACCTTTCATTTTCACCCTCTTTCCTGGTGAAGTGTAGCCATACTTTGGAGCGAGTGGTTCTTGGCGCCATGTTAGTTTGATGCGTCTGGACAACAAGACACGTCACGACGAAATATGCGTCTTTAGGAATCGTTAAAGGGAGCGTTAAGGCTTTTTCATTGTGATGTCGAGGCCTCGAAACACTCGGAACCGGTTTGGAATTGGAATCGGATTTCGATTCCCATTCCTAATAGCCTGGAACTCCAGACTCACCGCTGTTCCAGCAATTGAGTCTGGCGACCGTTCTGCAGATCAAATTCCCAGGGCGGAGCAAGCCAAAGCAAACCGACAGCGGAGTGGACCAATCAGCGACGGACTCTTGTGCGGCGTGAGCGGAGAACGGAGAAGTTTATATAACATGGCTAGCGCGAGACCGACTGTTTTCAATGACTTGTTGTGTTTTTGGTAATTTAAAATTGATTTTACCGTGGATTGGAACATATTCTCGGCTCTCCCGTTTTCACTCTGTGTTGTTGTGGAGACGACTTCTGACGCGCAAGAGTGACGTTGCTCGTTAAGAACACGTCATGCAAATAATCGAATCTGATTGTGCGGATGATTCCGTTCGGCTCGAGAGGCCATTAAGAAGGTGGGTCCCAGACTATTCTGACAGTGTTTGAAAAATACAGTGAGAACAGTCTGGCCATACCAGGCAAGAAGTAAAACACAGTCAGCACGCTTTTCGGGGTGCAATGAGGAACGGACCGAGAGTAAATATGTTCAACTCATGCCGCTAGATAAAAAAACCAATAATACCTGACTGCGGCCGACAGCCGCTACAAACAACGCCCATTTGCGAGTTGCTACAAACATACGGCCACACGCATGTTATGGTAGATATCACATATATGTAGAACTAGATGCGAAATGACAAACTTGCCGACGTTAGTAAACAGCCGCCATCTTAAAGCAGTAGACTTCTCTGGAAGGCTCTGTTGTAGTGACCCTAATTACGTTTTTAGCTAAAATACTCCTAAATTGGCAAAACCTTGACTTGAATCTATCTTTAAATGATGAAACAGTTTTTAAACTTTCATATGTCGAAAGTAGACAGAAGGGAAATTATGGAATAATGGGAACAATTTTAACAACTTTAACGGTTGATTCACAACATTAAGTTAAATGAATGTAGTTTAAAGCTGCTGATACAGAATGGGGACTTGAGTATTTTATTTACCGTTTTTAACTGTTAACTTGATACTGAAATAGTAGTTTGGTTTAGCCTGAGAGGATTTTTTAAAAATTTTGAAACTAATGTACAAAACATTAAAAGCAGCTAATAGCTGGGGGGGGGCTCTTCAATAATCAATTTATAATCGAATCATAGCCTCTGAATCGTAATTGAATCGTTAGGTCCCCAAAGATTCCCACCTCTACTTACTGCTGCAATTCTGGTTCAGAGCCTTGTCACTTCCCACATCTTCGTCCTCCATACACCTGTCTGTGCCCAGGCTCGCCTCAGCACAATGGGGAGCAGAGCATTCAGCCGCTCGGCTCCCCGGCTTTGGAATTCACTACCACCAGACCTCAGGAACACCGACTCACTCCCCCTTTTTCAATCCAAACTCAAAACTCCCCTGTTCAGACTCGCCTATCCATAATAATCCCTTATTTCTTGTGTCTGATTTTTTAAAATTATCCTTTTAGTATTTTTATTGCCTTTACATCTCTTTTAATAGTATTTAAATTTGCCTTAAAGTGCATGTGACACAAAAAAGCATGGTTATTGCATAATTAACGTGGTATTTTATGCTCCTGAATGATATAGACAGCTTGGATCTGTGTGGAAGCGATCGCTATATTTATTTAGTTTTTTTTAATCCCGCGCCATGAAAATGAGTGACTTCCGGCTTCGGTCTTGCATTGAGGAGGAGGGCGCTGTGACGTGTATGGGTGAAGGCGTCCTCTTCGCAATACAGCCGTACTGTTGTGTATGAGGACTAAGGATTCAGCTGATTTTGCGGATGAATACGTTTATTTTTCGCATCACGCCAGCCAAACGGCTGCAGAAAAATCTTGCTGTATGAGGGAGAGGCGTGTGCGCCTTTTTGGAGTTTCAAATGTTTCCATTCACCGTGGATATTGGCCAAAACAAGCCCTACTACTGTGGGACCATTGGACTTAAGAGGAAGTGATTAAACATTGTGTTTTGTATGATGTCAAATACTGGGATCATTTTAATATGTAGGTGGCTTGCATTTTGTGGCTGACGTGCATGCGGGGCGGCTATTTTTCGGCACAACACTGGCAGCTTGTCGCACATTTATCCGTCGGGAGAGCACTATATTCGGCTTATTGTGCTCATGTGCCCGGTGTTCTGTCAAATTTTCCGAACGATCAGAAATTGCAACTTTGAGTTATAAATAGCCGCGAATACAGCGATTACAAAGTAAACACTACAAACTTTCTTTAAATTAAGGACTACTTACGTTTGATCATTGATAGGCATGTAAAAAGCTCTCCTCATGCACATTAGCTGCACCTTAGCTGCACAACAACTGCAGCCGCCCTCCTCCGGGGAACGAGCTGTATATTGCTCTCCGGCGAAGACAATTGACAACCCAGTCATCATGTCAAAACATCCGAGCTAGTTATGTGTGATTTTCCGCTTCGAAGACTTTGAAACATCACTCGATTCGGGTTAGCATGTCAGCTAGCTGTCACCCCTCTTGGCTTGTTTACATTCTCCAAAGGCGGGTAAGGAAACGGACTTATGTCCCATTTAGGTGTCATAAAATATCGTTCGGGAGGTGTGACAGTAAAGGTGAAGTCCACAGTTTTGACCATTATGGAGTAATTTTGCCATGTCGTCCTGAATAAGTGCATTTTTATTATTTCATATTTCATTTAGCACAAGACTGTTATTTTTCATGACCATGCCATTTATTTAGCAATTGAGGAAAATACTTGGATAAAAAGAATATCCGTAAAATAATTGAAGTAAAGAGACTGAAACAATGACATTTTGCAGCTCTCTTCGTCGCGTTTTCCTCGTTGTGAATAGTTCCCCCTCGACGGCCTGACTGGTCCTTCTCAAGCCATTTATTTAGCTATTGGGGAAAAATACTTGGATAAAAAGAATATCCTGTAAAAATATTGGAGTAGAGAGACTGAAACAATGACATTTTGCGGGTCTCTTCGTCGCGTTTTCCTCGTTCTGAATAATTCCCCCTCAGTGGGCTGAAAAGTAAAACCGATGAGCCGCTGACGTCATCAACCTGTTGGGGACGCTAGAGCCCTATAATAGTAGGCGTGGCTAACCGGCAGATTAAAAGACTAATTTCTCGTCATCTGCGCTTTGCTAAATTGTTGTATATAGTCGAATCGTCTCAAAATATCATTCTAATTTACATAATAATGCTATTTAAGACTTTTTTTTCTCCTGTCGTATGCTCTTTAAACGTTCTATACTTTATTATATTCAGTGTTCTCAATCTTTAATGTGTTTAAATGTTTTTTAAATGATTGTATGGCGACCTTCAGTGCCAGAAAGGCGCCTTCAAATATAATGTATTATTATTATTATTATTACTCCTTGAAGTAGTAAAAGTCGCTGTTTTCTTGTGCAACAATGAAAAACGCATTTGATTCTTGGGAGTATAGTAAATATGCTTGCCGCTTTACACTTTCTGATAGTGTCGACGTCAGGCTACGTGGCTCCTCCCATTTTGCGCTTTTCGTGGACCGCTCGTGTAAAAGGATCTTAATACTCATATTGTCATGTTAACTTTGGTTACATGCAGCTTTGGCAAATACTTAACTTGTCTTCGTCCAATAAAAAGCACTGTATGTCCTAATACTTTTGTCCCTGTAGTCTAACTTGTGCCGTCTCTGTCACGAGTGGCTATTTAAACGTAACTGTGATTATATGAAGGTCTACAAGGTGATGAGGTCTTTCTGGCTCTAAAATGGTGTATTATTATTATGGTCCGCTAAATGTGGTCCATCAGTTACGGATGTGTGCACTTGTCCTCTGGGAAGAACTTAATGGACTGACTGTATGGGTTTTCTATCAATTAGTAATGAAAGACAGCCTGAGTAAACAAAAACTCTTGGACGTGGATGCTATCGCTCTCCGCCGACCCCGAGCAAATGTGCTCGGCTCAGAATATCAAGTCTTTAACGAAACTGGAAGCGCGGCAGAGAGGAACAGAAAAAGCTTTTCTGAACCAATAAAGTGAAGCTGCAGTCAAGCGGGCCCATCAATTCCCGCTCAATGTTTTCTTTGGACTTTCCCAAACAGCAGTACTCAGACCGTGTGCTTGTGAAATTGAGAATCATTTCTCTCTTTCACATCTTGATCTTTTAGCTGTGTCGCATAATTTTTTTCTAACATGTTTCCCCTTGTTCTAGCTCATATGTACCTCTGTATGTGCTCTTTGCGATACAAGGCTCATGATATGGCGACATAACAGTTATCGATGCATGGGTCAGGAAATCATTCTAATATTTGACTATACAAGTAATAAACTTTTTTTTTTAACGTTTCTGCTGTGAATTGAACTGAGTTTATCAATAGTAGACGTCCAATTCATTTGAACTGGGAAGGTGGCAGCGAATGAACATCCGTTCATTTGCTGCCAACCCTCCCACTTTGAGTTCGACGTCTATGGCGGTCAATAGCAACCGATGAGTTTAATTTTAGGGTAATTCTGGTCATTTGCTGTTGATTTTCAGTCACTTATTGTCGATTTTGGGCCATTTATGGGGGCACGTCATGTTGATTTTGGCCATTTACGGGTCACTTCTTGTTGATTTCTAATTACAGAGCAGGAAGTGACTCGAAAATCTCCCCAAATGAATAGACATTGACTCAAAACTCAACAGGAAATGACCCGTGCATGCCCTAAAATTCCAGAAATCCGAAAGACTGGCTGCGAATGCTCTGGTTTCGAATGAACGAACGTTTGTTCAGCCCTCCCACTCTAGTGCTGAAACGATTAATCGATTAACTCGAGTAATTCGATTAGAAATAAAATTTGAATTAAATGTTGCTGCTTCGAGTATTCGTTTAATTAAAGTGGAGTTGTATTGGTTGGTTTTGTTAGTGTTTGCAATTAGTTTTATTGATTTGGGTGGATGCACTGCCCTCTAGAGGTAACAGTGAAAATGATATAACTCATTTCACATGGCTGAATCAAGCTGCGCCTGGTTAAGACCAACATTAGCTAAGTTTTTGTTTCAGCGAATGTTTTTTGCATCGGGTTTATAGGTACATTTAGCCGTTTTTTGTGGGATTATGTGTTTGAACCATTTGTTAAGAGCATTGAATTTTTTTTTGTTTTTGTTTTTAGCATTTTATAGCATTTAAGCTAGCGGACTTATGTGATGTAAGTTAGCCAATTGTTCTTTTGTTGTACTTATATACTCGTTTATTTTTTATACCGTTTGAGGCTCAGCTAGTTATTTAAAATTTTTATGTTCCTTATCCGATTACTCCATTATTCAAACTAACTACTTCATCTATTAATAGACTACTAAAACAATCGATAGCTGCAGCCCTATCTCAGCATAAATAGATTGGGCGTATAGAGCCGTCAATTGCAGCCATTGAGGTAACAGAAACACTATTCTAGTGGAAGATGTTGGTGGCAACTTGTTGGTTTCTTTTTTTTTTTTTTTTTAAACAGTGACATCTTTTTAAAACGATACATCGATTCTTGGCAGCAGCGTATCTATAGCCTTTTGGCATACAAAGTATTTCGATATAACACCATTTCGATATTTTGTCACTCCACAAACTTCAACAAAATTCAATCAAAAGTGTTTCCATCAGGTTACAGAATGAGGGAGAACTGAACTGAGGGGGGGGAAATGCGTGTTTGTTTCTTTACACATCGCCAACTACTGGCCTAAAATGTGTATTCCGGAGTTTTCAGCTATTTACCAAAGTTTGGATCAATGAGTAAAAAAAATCCCATTGTGGCTGTGTCAACCTTTATACTTAGACACACATACACACTCGTCTTCTGATACCACTGCCGCCTAATCATTGACTGTGGAACCACTTGGCGGACCCGCTCTTCTTTCCAGTCCAAACCCAGCGCCTCCTTTCCTCTCCAGTTCAGTTTAGCAGGGGGGAGGAGAAACGGTTTGTTTTTAACAGCCGTTCCCACTGAGGTGAGAACTGCAAATGGTCATGTGTCAGAACAACTTGGACATGTTTTGGAGCTCCAAATCCTTTAAGATTTACTTAGCAACCTGTCAGAAATGCCTTTGCTGTTGAATGTTTTTTCAGTAGTTACGACTGTGATGTTGCCGTACCGCAGCCGCACTCTAAAAAAGCACAATAATGGCACACACACATACATAACGCTGTACATTTCATAAATGCCTCGGCAGTTTATGAATTCCAACCACGTTCCCCTGCCAAACCACAGCACAGTAAAATGTGTCTGCGCACAGCCTTTTAGCATAGACAGCATATCCAATAACAACATTTATTAGTGAACTACTGACTTTTGTTGACTTACCGCCAGTCGCCACGGTGATCTCACGCAGAAAATGTCCATAGAAAGGGAAATCGAAGGACAGATTGACTCTCTGTGAGGGATGAAGCAGATGATAGGAGGTTAAATACTAGTAGAGTAAGGTCAGAATATCAGCAGTGCAGTAACCTGGATGGCATTTGCGTCCTTGAGCTATGTTTAATTAAATTCCAAGTTCTTAACACAACTGGAGTATACGTAATGCGAGCATAAATAGAAACAAAGTTTGGTTGACTGTATAATCTGTTTGGTTTAGTTTGATTTTAAACTTAAAGGGACCCTCGGGTAGAAAGACTTGTAATTCTTAAGAGATAAACGTTTTTATGAGTTAAAAATAATTTGATATTCCAACCCCTCTTGATGTTTTCGTTTTTATAAGAATTCATAAAATTTAACTGGTAGCTCACCATTGTTGTTGACGTCGCAGGGCGGTGACGTCACATGGTTACGCAGCTGGGCTTCCAGAGTATGGCTCTTTCGAT